>NC_039366.1:127486113-127555333 GCF_003573695.1 Papaver somniferum
GGGGGAATTCAAGAGGCATAAGGAGCGCGACTTTAACTGAATTATTATGACACTTTAATTCGGTCTCAACTACATTCCAGTCCGACGTTGTGATAGTAAGCTAGTGTCTCTAGCGATTTAATACAGTTTGGTGACTAGGTCCCGGGGTTTTTCTGCATTTGTGGTTTCCCCGTTAACAAAATTTCTGGTATCTCTGTTATTTATTTTTTTCGCATTATATTTATTATCTTTATAACTGAAATATCACATGTTGTACGTTATCAGTCAAAGTAGATATATCCATCCTTGTTTGTTGGATACGACTTGATTGATTCTTGGATATTGATCTTTGGAATCGTCCGAGTACTCTCACACATAATCAGGTTCACGAACTTGTTTCTGTAAGCATTATGATCGTGAGATAAAGAGATATAAGCTCGGAATTGTATTGATCATATAATTCCTGATTGAGATTTATTAAGTTGAACTCTCAGAATTGTATTGGAGTTTAGTCCATACAGGTTGCCTAAGAAAAAGTGGTGGTGTATTTTGGTACCCCCACGTTTTCAGAAGTAGCGGTACACTTGGTTCCCCTCCCATGGCTTCGGGAATTCCTTCCATTATAATAAAAAACCTTTATTCCAATTTCTCCTTCTTCCAGAGTGGTTAAGTGCTCAAAACTATACTGTGACTACAATTTATTTTGATTGAATCTATTAACAGATTGCGGATTGGACTCAGTTTTGGGCCTGCTTCGGAACTCTTAAAATAATTTAAGAAAAGATGGAAATCTCCACCTCATCATTCATCTTCTGAGTGGACCCCCCCTTGAGCTGACTTGTTGTGCTGACTCGACTGGTCGTTTGAGACCGACATTTTCAAATTTGAATTTTAAAAAACACCAACTGTACCATTTCCATTCCCTTTGAGTTTAAGGAACTCTCCTGTGTTGTTCTTCTTTAAATCCAACAAAAATGAGAGTTGCCCCTTCTGTTCCGACGGTTTTCGTTCTCTTTGACTCTGATAAAATCCTCATAAGGATTTCTCTGATCAAGAGCTTGATTCCACCTTTCTGTATTTCCAATATCTTAACTCTATTTGATTTCCCAGTGAGATCCTTGAAATATCATAAGTCTTTGATTCAACTTGAAAGAAAGACTTATCTATTTTCGAGTTGACTTACATGGAACGATTCGCGCTATATACTTCTCGTCCTAAAAATTCTAGGAAAATATTTTATTTACGCACTGCTCCAGCATTTTTGATCTAGCAGCATCATAAACCAACCATTTTAAGAATTTCGATCTCAGGTGGTATACTATTATACTGCAGTGACTTGATTTTTTTTTTAATAGAAACAATTATGTTTTAAAAACAAAATGAGTCGTTAGATTATTGGATAATTCTGTTACTGAAAAGTAGAAATTGCATACAAAACCATATTTTATTAAGTGACTCTATGGGTACCAGATACTCTCATGCAATAGTAATCTAATTCTATTTTATATTATATTTATGCTTCAAAAAAGAAAAATCAAACAAAACTAGATTGAATTCCCAACTGATATTAAACTAGTTAAATCACAGTGGTTGTTGTATGTCAAATCAATGACAAGTACTTGACAAATTACTAAGTTATTTATCTAATTCTTCTTATGTTTAAAATAAATCCTTAAAAACTTTCCAAGATGGCGGCAACTTCTTAATAAGTGCGCCAACTTGGAAAGATTCATAAATTGTCATCATTCTGGCAGTTAATTCATGATAATTCCTCGAATTGCGCCATGACTGATTTGGTGTCAATCATCTTGAAGTCTAGGGACTATAAACTTCTTTACTACGACAAATCTAGTCTTTTATTCCTTCTCAAGGGAGCCCCGCACTTCCTTACCCTTGTCAAAGAATGATAGAAGCTGTGGAGAAATTTCATTAAGGAATTTAGAATATTGTTCTTGCATAAAAAGTATGAGTGCTTCCATGACTAAATTTCTGATACATGTAGTATCACTATCCTTGTTAAAGACTGGCGGATTTTTCCGTCAGGTACACGATGAGCCTTAGAGTAGACAAATAAAATAACATCTTGGGTTGTTAGCGCTTGAAGTTACTGACATTGAATTTCTCCGTCTTCTCGGTATGACAGGTGTGTGAAGCATTGTTGACGGAGGATGAACCAGCACCCTTGGTAGAGATTTTTGACAAATCAGTGTCAATTGTCACTATTGATGCGGTGAAAAACCTAATAAGTAACAATGATACTATGACAAAATTAATACCAACGGTCTATATACAATAACAAGTTAGTATAAAAAATTGTGTTGTAAGATTGTTGAGTATGTCTGTTACCGAAAATGTAAAACTTGCATACATCAAACAAAACTAGTTTGAATTCCTAATTAATGTTATATGTATAATTAATGAAAAGCACTTGAAAAATCACTAAATTACTTCATTACTTATACTTCATTGTGATTGTCCACGAAAAATTTATCCATTAATTACTAAATTTAAAACTATCTTATTATTACGAAGAGAAAAAAAAACAAAGTAATTACACAGGAGCTGGGAGTTTAGCAACAATCTGCGTTCCCACACCTTTTTGAATAATAATACCTAAATGATGAAAAAGAGAACTACCTAGTTTGCTATTAACATCATAACTAGCCATGCAAAAAGTATGTACCTAAATTTAAAATGTAGTACATACTTATTTTTTGTATGTATATATAAGCAATTAAGTAATTGATTGACAAAGGCAATAAAACAAACATGTTATTTACACAAACAAATTTTCTCAACTGTGCATGTTAGTTACAAATTGAAACTAACCTTATATTTTATTTAACATGCAGAGCAACTTTATAAGAGGAATTAAGGAATGAAGGTCAAAATCATTCAGCATTCATGGAATATATATTTCATGTTATGTACCATGAAACAAGTTCGCAAAAAAAAAAAGGTTCGACGACGTTCGTTTAAAATATTTTGAACTGTAGAATGTTGGGTAACCGAGTTCTAGGGTAAAAACCCAAAGTTTGTTTAAAAATTAATGATCTTTCTCTATAATTTCACTGTTTGATATACTATATTTTTTTATGATTGTTCCTAACAAGTTGTATGATAAAATTCAGGTAGGTTAGATGTTAATACCATGTGCTTATTTATGGAACCCTTTGAGCCTAAGTTGGTGAACAATCCATAGGTATGATACCTATCCATTTTTGATTTAAGCATAATACAGCGAATTGTTCTAAAAATAAGTTCGGCTTTGCTACAACTCTCATCGACACTTCTAAGACAATTTTTTTCGCAAAATATCTTGAGCTTGTGGATCATGGTTTAAGTATTGAGTGTTATTGGACACCACTTATGCTTGTAAGTTTAATAGGAATACTTGCCAACATGAACCATCATAGACCATAAGCTTCTTTTGTATAAGATATTCATCTAAATGGAGAAAGTGTTTGCTTGAATTTAAAGCAACCATAGATTGAATTCAAAGTTACCTAAAACCTTGAAAATATTTAAATAAAGAGACTCTTACAACAAGGTTCTCAATCCATGCCACTCTTTTATTCTAATTGCAAAGCTGGAGTCGTCCTCTATAACCTAGGTTTCCTCTGAGAAACATAATTAGGTTACTATTTTGAAGACTTCAGTAAGAGATTCGTGAACCCATGTAAGACTATCTTTTACATGATAGTTCGTGTATCCGGATCTTGATTTTATTGATCTTTCAAGTTTTAGTAATCTCAGATCAGGAACGAGATAGATATAAATCACAAAGTTATCTTCGTCTCAGACTTTCTGATTCCTAAAGATAAATATCTAAGCTATTATTTGTTTTATTTGGATTGTACCTGAGAAGTGGTTAGTAATCCAGGATTCTCATCTAACTGAGTGTAAGTGTTCTAGATTCGTGAGGTTTGCTGGACTTTGTCTACTATAGATATATTTTCAAACATAGATTGAAAAATCAAAAGGAAAATCAAATAGGCTTGTCTGTTAGAGGCAGATTGATATCAAAAGTCTTCATGAAGTTGAAGCGACTCTTAGGCTATAAAGGAAGTCAGCTAAGGGAATCAAGTTCCTTCAAGAGACGTAAAGAACATGACTGCATCTGAATTTCTTTGAGGGTTAATTCAGTCTCAACTACATTCCAGTCTGAAGTCTGATAGTAGGCTAGTATCTATAGCGTTTTAATAAAGTGTGGTGTTCAAAGCTGGACGAGGTCCCGGGGTTTTTCTGCAGGTACGATTTACCTCGTTAACAAAGTTCTTGTGTGTATTTTTTTTACTTTTCCACATCCTTTAATTGTTAAAAATTATTACACGGTTTCATACTCCCATCAAACAAAAAAGTTTGTGGTATATTTGGTACCCTCTTCTTTTCATAAACAACTCTGGACTATTAAGAATACATATGGAGATACTCTACATATGAAGTTGCGATTGGTCATCATAATCTCTTGGATACTAGCGTTCTTGTATATCTCAAAATCCATGAGTAACTAAACCTTTATTGGTCAAAAATGTAGTCCTATATTGGAAAGCATGTTTATTAATTGAAGTATTTATTCTCAAATGTTTATGGCCTGTTTAGTATCATTTATGTTTTACAATTTACAACACCATGTATAATTGATTGTTTGATTGATTAAGTCGCGAATTAAATGAGCATGCATTCATATCTATAGCTAGACTAGGGTTTGAGATCCAAAATTATCGAACAATCCTTGTGATAAGACCATGTTTTATGGAACATGTCAACGGTGTTGACTCGATGCGTCACTCAAGCATATTTGGCATATATGATCATTTCTATGGGTCAAGTCTCTCAAAATTTTGGAAGCCACCCTGGCTAGCAAGTGAAGGGCGTCGCGAGCACACAAGTCCAATGAAGGCACAAGGCATTGGATAAGCATAAATTATTTATTATTGGAGATAATATATTTATTCAGGTATTTTATTATATTTTAAGTATTTAATTATTTTATTTAGAGTTTATATTTGTTTGGAATAGTATTTTAGGAGTAGTACTGTTTTCTTATTTTCCAAGTAATGTAGCCTATAAATAGGCCTTATCAGTTGATTAATCAAAACAGGAAAATTATTAAACAAATTGCTACCCTTTGGTTTATTGATTTCTTGGAATCATGACCGTTTGAGCTTGAGATGCTGGCCACTGAATAAGAGTGTAGTGTATCTAGTACAACTACAAGATGAAATTTGGATAAAAATGGTAGCAAGCTACCTTCTCTCTTATAAACAGAGCCTGGACTTCAATTGAAGTTAATTAGGTTTTTCATTACATAGTTTCAGGAGAAAGAATGATTGGTCTTTAATAGACCAATCCTCACTAACAGTATCCACGGCTAATAACTCATCTAACTCATTACAGAACTCGAAGAAATGATTCTAAGATGAGTACACCCAACAATTGGTTAATTGCACCCCTTAGTAACTAATTCAGAAATATAAGGTATGCATACTGAACTGTGTGGTACATGACACTGCCCCTCCCATTTAGAGATCCTTGTCCTCAAGGATGAAGTCTGAAAACTGAGCTTGTATGTGAGAAACATCCTCCCATGTTGAGTCTGCAGGGTCTGAGTTGCACCATTGTACCAAGACTTGTGGAATTTGAGTTGTGCCTCTGACAGTAGTTCTAGTGTCCAAAACAGCAATAAGTTCAATTACAAACTGACCTGCATGGTCCACTAGTGGAAGTTGAGGTGAGAGAACAGCTTGCAATCCAATATTCTTCTTCAGTTGAGAGACATGAAATACTGGATGGATTCTAGACCCCACGAGAAGCTTGAGTTTATAAGCAACAACTCCAATTTTTTGTATGACTGCAAAAGGCCCAAAGTATTTGGCTGAGAGCTTGAAATTCTTTCTCACAGCAACTGATGTTTGTCTATAAGGTTGTAGCTTCAAGAAAACTAAGTCACCCACTTCAAAGTTTCTGTCAGACCTCTTTTTATCTGCAAAAAATTTCATTCTACTTTGTGCCCTGGACAGTTCTTCCTTCAACAATTGTAACATAATGTCTCTTTCCTGCAAGTAGTTCTCCACAGAGAAGTAGAAGAAGGAATGGGAAAAACCATATGTGGGGGAGCATATCCATATAATGCCTGAAAGGGAGACATTTTTAGGTTGGAGTGGTAGTTAGTGTTAAACCACCACTCAGCTAAAGCTAACCATTGCAGCCACTGTTTTGGGTGAGAACTTGTCATGCACCTCAAGTACTGCTCAACACATGCATTTGTTCTTTCAGTTTTCCCATCAGTTTGAGAATGGTAGGTAGAACTGAGCTTCAGAGTGGTGCCCAATGATTTGAAAAGAGCTTGCCAGAATTGGTTAATGAAAATCTTATCTCTGTCGCTCACAATTGAACTGGGAAACCCATGAAGTTTAAACACATGATAAAGAAACTCCCTAGCAACTGTCATGGCAGTGAATGGATGACCAAAAGGTATGAAGTGACTATATTTTTTTAATCTGTCTACAACCACTAGAATGACATTCTTTTTAAAGGACATTGGAAGGCCTTCTATAAAATCTAATGATATGTGTTGCCAAGCAGTATCAGGTATGGGAAGTGGTTGGAGGAGACCCCCTGGAAGTGAGTTGTCCCCCTTGTTTCATTGGAACACATCACAAGTGGTGACAAGTTGAATTATATCAGTCTTCATGTTGGGCCAAAAAAAATGAAGTTCTAGCTCTGTGGTAGGTGCCATTGATGCCAGAATGGCCTCCAACAGCAGAGGCATGCAAGGAATGTAATATAAAAGATCTTAGTGAAATACCTGAGCCAATATAGAGTCTCCTTTTGAATCTGATAATGCCCTGTGCATAAGAGGAATTCCCTTGTGTAGGAGTCACAGTTAGTTGAGTAAGAAGTTGTTGTGTTGTGGAGTTAGAAGCTGGAGATAATGTCTTGCACCCACTGAGGCTGAGATAAGGATAAGGAAGAACATGAAGCAGAAGGAAATCTGGACAATGCATCAATAGCCTGATTTTCTAATCCCTTTTTGTACTCAATTACATAGTCAAAACCCATTAATTTGACTAGCCATTTTTGCTGCAGGGCTGTGGACAACTTCTGATCCATAAGATACTTCAAACTTTGATGATCAGTATAGATGATGAACTGTTGACTACATAAATAGTACTTCCATTTTTGAACAGCCATGACAATGGACAAAAACTCCTTTTCATAAGTAGACAATGCCAATGCCTTAGGACCCAATGGTTTACTTAGAAAGGCAATTGGTTTACTATTCTACATTAGTACATCACCAATCCCTTTTGAACATGCATCAGTTTCCAAAGTGAATGGTTGAGAAAAATCTGGTAAACTAGTGCTGAAGTCATAGCAATTTTGATGGCAGAGAAAGCTTGAGTTGCAACATCAGACCATGTAAAAGAATCCTTTTTGAGTAGGTCTGTGAGTGGTTTACAGATATTCCCATATTTTTTTTATGAACTTGCGATAGTAACATATAATACCTAAGGATCCTCTGAGTTGCTTCAGTGTTTGTGGTTGCGGCCAATTAATCATGGCTGCAACTTTGTCAGGGTCTGCAGTAACACCATTGGCATTGATAATGTGGCCAAGGTACTCGAGTTGTGGCTAAGCAAATGCACACTTGGATAACTTGGAAAACAGAGAGTGCTTCCTCAGTAAGGCCAATGTAAGCTGTAAATGCTCCAGATGAGCTTCCATGGATGGGTTGTAAACCAATATATCGTCAAAGAATACCAGGACGAACTTACGGAGATATGGATGAAACACCTCATTCATGAGGGCTTGAAAAGTTGCAGGGGAATTAGTAAGCCCGAATGGCATGACTCTGAACTCGTAATGGCCATGATGGGTGCGAAAAGCAGTCTTGTGAATGTCTGGTACATAAACCCGTATTTGGTAGTAACCAGAACGAAGATCAATTTTGGTGCACACCATAGAAACATTCAACCCGTCTGGAAATTCTTCTATAAGTGGAATAGGAAACTTGTCTTTGGCAGTGATGTCATTGAGTTTACGATAATCGATACAAAAACGCCAAGTTTCATCCTTCTTCTTAACAAGGAGAATAGGAGCAGCAAATGGGCTATGACTTGGTTGTATCACACTAGAGGAAAGCATTTCAGGGACTAAGGATTCTACTACAGACTTATGAACATAAGGGCACTTGTATGGCCTTTGAGAAGTTGGGTTAGAACCAGTTTTGAGTGGAATTTTATGGTCAAGTGACCTAGAAGGAGGAAGTCCTTTAGGTTCTGCGAAAACATCTGAAAACTTTCCAGAAGGGTGGAGACTGCAGGTGGTGGTGGAAGTATAGGTGTAGTAGAAATGGAGAAAAATTGTCCTATGAGTGTAGGGTTATTACTCTTTAAAAACTTCTTAAGAGAAGAAGCACTGAGGAGGCTCAGAGAAGGTTTAGAAGAAGTACCTTGAAGGGTGATTGGTGTGCCTTGATGTACAAAATAAATACTCAACAGACTGAAGTTAAAAGTAACATCACCAAGTTTGCGCAACCAGTCAGCTCCCAAAACAATATCGCAACCACCTAGAGGAAGAGCTCGTAAACTTGCAGAGAATTGATGTCCTTGCATTTCCCAGTTGAGGTGTTATCAAATACCTTTGATGATGGTGCTATCTCCGTTAACAACTGTGACAAGCATTTGACCAGTGGGAGAAACATGAAGGCCTAATTTGGAGGTTAGAGCAGCATCAATGAAACTATGAGTACTGCATGTATCAATAAGTACAACCACATGATGCTTGTTAAGATGACCATTAATGCGAATAGTATCATGAGTAATATTTCCTGTCAAGGCATGTAAGGAAATTTCAATCGTAGAATCAGAAGACGAAGGAGATGCCTCTGGAATTTCTTCAGTAGATAAAGATCCAGTTTCCTCTACATCGTCATCAGCAATGAGCATGAAGAGCTGCTGATTTTTACATCGATGACCTTGTCTGTAAAACTCATCACAATTATAGCAAAGCCCCTTATCCTTCCTAACCTGTATTTGTGCATGGGTGAGTCTTTTAATAGGAGGAAGAGAATTGTCTGGTGAAGTTTTAGTGGGTGTAGGAGGGTGAGTTACAATGGGATATGATGAAGAAGTATTGTTCTTATCAAGGGTAGAGGATGGAGAGAAAAAAGATTTCATGGCAGATGGTGGGTGTGAAAAAAAAAGTGGTGAAGGTGCAAATGGTCTAGAAAATGATTTAGCTGGTTTGGGCTGGTGATGCACAGAAGCTTGTTGTAGCCTGGCCAAATAAAAAGTTGTTGCAGTATTCTCAAGCTTGAACATTTGCACAACTATACGGATCTCCTCTTTTAACCCACTAATGAAGCTTAATGTATAAAAAGTCTCAAGCAAATAAGGATTTTTAGCCACCATATAGCTTTTATAATATTCCCATAGATCATAGTAATCCTCAACAGTGGTAGTTTGATTTAACTTATTGAAACTACCTACATAGTTGTCATGAGCAATATCTTCAAATCTAGCACAAATATCATGTTTAAAAGATTCCCAAGAAATAAACTCTTTACCCTGTTGGTATTTTAAGAACCATGAATCAACTGATGAATCAAAATGTATTGCAGCCATATCAACACGCTCATCATCAGGAAATCTATGTAAATTAAAATACCTTTCACATTTAAGAGCCCAACCACGAGGATTAGTACCATTAAAACGTGGAAAATCAACCTTGGGTGTACGAGTGAACTTACGAGATTCAGTAGTGGAGAAATTATGAATCACCTGATGAAGATTTGTAAATGGGTTACCAGGATTTGGTTGCTGAGTCTCTGATCTAGAAGCTTCAGGGTGAGTAGGGTGCGTCGATTGAAACAAATTAATAAGAAGATTCATCTTATCACCCAAAGATTGAATCTCAGATTTCATCTCAGAGATTGAATCGGTATGTTGAGTAACGATGTTAGAGATTTCTTGAAGTTTTTCTTTGGTGGCCATGGTTACAGGTTCCAGGATGGAGTCTGATACCAATTGTAGTGTATCTAGTACAACTACAAGATGAAATTTGGATAAAAATGGTAGCAAGATACCTTCTCTCTGATAAACAGAGCCTGGACTTCAGTTGAAGTTAATTAGGTTTTTCATTACATAGTTTCAGGAGAAATAATGATTGGTCTTTAATAGACCAATCCTCACTAACAGTATCAACGGCTAATAACTCATCTAACTCATTACAGAACTCGAAGAAATGACTCTAAGATGAGTACACCCAACAATTAGTTAATTGCACCCCTTAGTAACTAATTCAAAAATATAAGGTATGCATACTGAACTGTGTGGTACATGACAAAGAAACAAATTGTTTCTTATCAATTGGTATCAGAGCTAGTTCGCTCCTATCCCAGCTTCCGCGGATATTATCATAATCATCAATCATCGTCGCTTCATCCACCACCACCATTGTCGTTCCATCTTTATTAGAAAAAAAAGTCAAATCGGAGAAAAAATTCATGTATCTCGAGGATTCCGCAAAGAAGTGTGCAATCAAATTCTACGTCCATATCTACTGTCAACAGTAAGTTATTTCACAACTTCACCATCTGTATTAGTAGAAGAGTTTCGTTGTTATTAGGTTTTGTTTTATTAGCATACGTCAATTACGCTACATCTGTAGCCAGCAGAAGCGATTCTCATCTCGTATACTAAAGTAAACAGTTAAGCCTAATTCCCATCTTAGACTCAAACCAAGCCCAACTGTCCGCCCATTGGCCGTGAAGCCCGATAATTAAGCCAAAAATATACCCAACAATTTCATCTTATATTTATTGAAAATTTGTAAGTATGTATTGGAACAGTAAATATCGAAATAAAAACTCATCTCCAATTCTTCCAATTTTTGATGGTACTTGTGTAGTAGAATGGTTATTTGAAGTTGAATCATATTTTGAGTCTAATAATATTGCACCACATGGTAAAACTGCAATAGCCGTTACACATCTTGAAGGAGATGCATTAAGATGGTACAAGTTGGAAACTCTTTATATGAGATCATGGTATAATTTCTTATGTGGCATATTATCCAAATTTGGAGAGATGACTTACGAGGAATATCAAGCGACTAGAGTAGCTAAATATGAGCAAATTGAAGCAGTTCATGAATGCAACTCTATGTCATCAGACATGTTTGTCGAGGTTATTGAAGTTGTTTGTTCCACTGATATTATCGAAGTAACATGCACCGAGTTGAAGATAGAAGAAAAACAAGTTGTAGTTGTATCGAGATCGGACCTTGGGGGAAAGGTCCTATTTAAGGAGGGTGGAATGATAAGACCATGCTCGGATCCTATGTGTGCATATATAGTGGACTTTGAGGGCGAAGTCCTATTTAAGGAGGGTGGAATGATAAGACCATGTCTTATCGGCTATGTCTACGTTGCTGACCCGATACGTCGGTTAAGCACATTTATTCTTCTTGGTCCATTATACGGGTCAAGTCTAGCAAAATTATGGAAGCCGCCTTGGCTAGTGACTGCGGAACGTGAGAATATGGATTTTATGGAGAACTCGATAATTATTATTAGTTTTATTAGGAGTTTTTTTTTTTTTAAAAAGATGCCACCGAAGGCTTTTATTAAAAATCTAGTAAATTTACACAAATATGACTGGGAGTCTAGCAACAATTTTTGCTCCCACGCCTTTTTGAATAACAATACCTATTCTATGAAAAATTGCACCACCTATCTTATGATTCGCGTCGTAACTTATAAGGGAGTTCCTTAGTCTGTTCAAAAATGCAATTGTATCATCACCTAGTTCTCCTAGAGTTGAGAATGCGAGCACACCAAAGCCAAAACCGTGTGTGGAGCACTTGTCAAGGTATTTATTCCGTTTGCGGGTGATTTCCATGGAGATTGCATGTCCAGGAGTGAAATTACGAGTGCTAGCACTTGTAAAAGGCGAGACACCTGTGACATCGAAGCAGTTGTCTTTCCCACTTTCCCAGTTGAGCACAAGAATGTCAGCTGGCTTAAGATCCTTAGACGAGTTAGAACGAAGTCCAAAGGATGCTTATTTTCTGGCTGGTACACCGGCCTTATAACATATATCCGAAAAAACGTCTCTTACAGAGTCGTGCCTGTACTTAATTCCCACATCCTTGGCGCAATGCAAGGCATGGTCACCAAATACGTCCATTGGTTTATTGCAGCTTGAACAGAGGCTATCATCATCGAATAGAGGTATGCCGAGGCGGTATTGAAGTACGACACGAAATTACCTGGGTCCAACAGATTGTCCGAGCCCATGAACAAGGGATTGACTTTACGAAGTCCAAAGCATGAGGAATCCTGTTGCTGTGCCATAAGAATAAGTCTCGCTTTGTTAGGGAAAAGGTAGTTGGTAAGGTTTCAGTAACAACACCAAAGTAGTTTGCTTCCAGCTTGCGCATGAACTGAGGGGCGGCGTCGTTGATGTTGAAGTCATAAGGAGAGATACCAACAACCTGTGTGTAAGTTATCAAAGCGAGGTTGTAGTTGGAGCACGAATTCGAGACGTCACGGCAGGCTAAGATGGAGCTTTGTAGATGACGCGTCTAAGCACATGAAGAAAGGTAGCAATATGTGCTAGTACCTAGCCCACCAAGTTTAATGGGAAGGGTAGCAATGCATTGCTGCACATGTCCAAATCCTGAACCATCACCAACAATTAGCTTGCGTAAGTTTTGCATGAGATGCATATCGAAGTTCGAAGTTGCAGGTTATAAGGCCTGTGTACAAGTGCTCCACAAGGTGAAATATAGCTTCGATACACCACAACAGTTGCGTAGCAAAAATAATTCAGCTTGCAGGTCTTGTAATTTCTGAATTTTGTTCATGAGCTTCACTGTCTTATCAACCCTAGTCTGAACCATATCTCGACAAAACTGCAGGTCAAGACTGACAGGCCCCCCTAACAGTTTCACTCCCAAATTTTGAGTGCCAATCTGGGACGGGAAAACATCAGCGTCATCTCTCCTAGGGTCATACGATGACCAGAAAAGCTCGGTTTTGGACAAGTTTAGATGCAGTCCTCTGCGTGGTCCTTAGGTATGTAGTATTCTCAATGCTTTATCGACTTCCAGTGTATCGCCTGTTATTGTGCCATCGTCCAAGTACCAGGCGTGAAAGGCCAGAGAGCAGTTTGCAGCTATCATTTCGACTATGAGGTGTAATGCTAGGGAAAATAGTGGAGGGCCAAGGGTATCGCCGTGTTGGACCCCTTGTGATGAAGACATGGCAGAGTCGTTGTAGTAAAGCTTAGCCGAAGATGAATAGAAAAATTCAACCCACTTCGAGATGCTAGGACAGCGAGCTCTTACCTCTCTGATAAGTATTTTATTATTAATTAAAATAAGTATTTTATTATTATTAGGATTTCTCATAGGATTTGTTTTAGGGTTTGTTTTCTTATTTTACAAGTGTGGTAGCAAGAAACAATAAGAAAATTCTTTAACCAGCGCCTCAACGGGTACTAAGAGTCTTCTCACTACCAACCAGCAGACATCATCTGGCTGGGTCTTGCCTATAAATAGGCCTTTTCTATTCTATAATGATAACAAGAAAATTATTTAGCAAATTGTTACTCTTTGGTTTATTGATTTCTTTGAATCATGACCTTTTGAGCTTGAGCTGCTGGACAGAAACAAATCGTTTCTTATCACCTTGTTGCAAGTAACATAAATCCGTGGATCTTGCACCGGATTCCTTAGAATAACCTTAATTCACAAAGATCATTGATTTGATTGGGTTAAACGTGAGTAGATCTTACTTCAAGTTATTCAGTGAAAAGGATTCAAAAAGCGGCTCTTGCGCCTTTGATGATAATAAGAGTTATACCTGAGTAAACCTGCCATAAGATGCTTTATGGTTATTGATACTGAGAGAAAATGAATGTTGATTATGATTCAATTGATAACATGTTGGAAGATGGAAGATGAAACCTTTAACCAATATACTTTACCTCTGATATTCTTATTAATTTACTTGCTTTTAGTATAGGTTAGTTATAATCACAATCAAAACCCTCATGGTTACATAAGTAATCAAAAATAGTAAACAACACACATCTCCCTGAAAAACAAGCTTGTCCTTACTACTACACTTTAATCCATATTTGTGAAGTAAAGAAATCACAAAATTGGTTAAAAAGACCAAAATCAACAATTTCTGGGTGAAATGGACAGTTAGATTTTGATAATGTTTAAATGGAAAAAAATGTAAAAATAGGCAGGATGTAACCAGTTTCATCGTGCCCATTTTCAAATATTTTTTCTTATTTTTAATTTACACAGGATGTATCCAGTTTCATCCTTGCTATTTTTTAAATTTAAGCTAGGATGAAACTAGTTTCATCCTTATTATTTTTTTTGTTTTGCCATTTCACCCAAACTATGTTTTACTCGTTCATTTGAACCGTGATTTAAAAATATTTGGACAAATGACCCATTTTCCGTAAAGAAATTGAAGATAATTTTGCTTAGCTAACAACCGATCAATAGTTGTGAAGTATGTTAATTCGAAATTTTGATATAGAAAGATATAATATATAAAAGGGTACTAACAAGAATACTCTTCACCTTGAAAATAATGCAAATCCTAGAACATCTTCTTTTTTGGGACGGAAGAAGTATTTAGCCCAAAATTATCAGCCATTTTCCCTTTAGTATGCAGGCATTGGAGTGTCGATAAGATATTTATGTGTGGGGTGAACTTAGGAGGGAATACGAGTGTTTGGTTGAAAACTTTAGTGAAATCTAGTTATAATTAATGATGGGGTTCATATTCGGAAATTTGATGGGGTGAAAAATAAACCATTTTGCTTCGAAGAAGTTGTCGCTATGAGACAAAATGACGGTTGAATGTCTTTCGGGAGAAGAATTGAAACTTATGATTTACTAAGGTGCTAGAGTTGCCAAAATTGTGCAAATAAGTTGATGAGTTTTATGTGATTTGTGAACCTCAACTCACCCCAATATTTTTCTTCTGTTTAGTTATTCATGTCAGTTTGAAAAAGGAAAAAAAAAGTCAATTAGATGAGTAACATGGTGGTGTCACCAAGCGGGGGACAACTGACTAACCAAGTATAATGGATAGAGGTAGTAGAGATAGAGTTCTTTGCCGGAGGATGGAACTTGCATGTGCGGGCTAAAATGATTTTTTTTTTTTTTTTGAAGCATGAGGTTAAAATAAAAAACTAAAGGGTTATTACACGGGGTATTTGATACCCATAGAATCATTTAGTAAAAACTTGTTAAGAAAATGAGGGATTTCCTAATCCCAAATAGTTGTAGAGAGGTTCCCCGATTGGCTTCCACCCGCTGCAAGATTTGTTAGTCCATATGTCACTTGATTTCCTTCTCTATAGTTGTTGTTGTTTATGGTACCGTGGAATTTGTTACGAACTATGTTTTATTTCAGCAATCACTCTTGTAATATATCATGAAGGTTCAAAGAAATATTTTATAAAGCACGTGAGATTTTTAAAGTACGTTTCAAAAAGGACCTTTTTCCATTGTCTTTCAGTCGCGGATTTTGCTGCCATTAGCATGGACCAAGTCTTTGTCGTTAATGCAGTGATAATTTCCCGTGGTTGTGCAAGAGCCAATACATTTCTCGCTTCTGAATCCATGCAAATGAAAGTTGCTCCTTCCATTCATGGGAGTCCCCTAGCAGCTCTATCGGTGTTGATTTTTATCTAGTTTCCATCTGGATTAGACCAGCCTATCGAGATAGTTATTGTGTTGTTCTGAAGTTTCTTGCTAGATTACCGTTGGTTGGTTCTCCATCGATAACCATAAGGGTTATATTTTTTTTCCCATTCGAATTCTTGTTGTTTTAAGGCTTTCGCTAAGATGTCTTAAGGCGTTGAATGCCTTTATCTGCAAATGAGCTCAATTCTGGTTGTCCAGAGGGAACAGATAAGGAAACAATATGTCGTAATAGATGTGTTTGGCACAGTTCCTTGCAGGAGTTGTGAGATACCCCGGCTACGATGTGGTCGGATCACATACATTTTGTATGTGGCCCCTTGTAGATGGGGAAAACGATTTGCTGGTTTTTAAGGAATTGAGGAGACGACCGTACGGAGGAGACTCCTCGAACCGAGCGAAATGTTAAACCTCACACAGATGCACCGTACAAAGGGGGTGCTTTAGATTCGAGAGATCAATCTGTAGTACTCCGGCCTAAATCAAGACAATGACCGTTCCAGAGTAAATTCGGTCACAAGAGAGGATGGGTTCATCTGTAGGAGGGAAGCTGGGAAATGTGTGGAATCAATGGTAATCAAAGATTATGGGTATGTGAATTCTGAATACGACAAGCTCTGAGTGATTGAAATTTCTCAATTGAGAGTAGTTGCTCAATTGATGAGTTGATGATCTCGTGTTGTCAGTTTGACGTGAGATTGATGATACTGATTATGCTGAAGATTCAATCATGATTCGGAGACTTATTTATATTGCTGGAATTTTAGACACTATGGTTTCATGAAGTGTGACAGTTGATGGAATCAAGGAGTGGGGAAGTGGAGATCGTGTTTGAAACCAGTCGCTCAACGTGTGGAGACTTGGTCGATTTTCCACCCACTACCTCGTGAATTCCTTCAACTGATTGCACGACTTGCTCACATTCCATCGTGTGTTTGAACACACGTGCCGTAGACCGCCAGACCAAAACCCTAAGTGATATCCCCCCAAGTGACACGATTGATGTCTCTTGGTTTGTTAGTCAATTGATGACTTCGTGGTTTGATGAGACGATGAGTCCATGTAGTTGTTGAGTTGAACATGATGTTCTGAAACTCATAAATTGAACATGTCATGAGACAGAGGTATAGTTCTTATGATGAAGTGAGCAAGTATTGCTCATTCGATGGATCGTTGAATATTGATTGTTGAACCAATATTGAGCAAATATTCCTCATCTGAGCAAGTGCTGCTCATGTGATGAATTGTTGAATATTTGATCGTCTGAGCATGTGTTGCTCATCTGATGGATTATTGGCAGCGTACCAAAAATATTAATTAGAATATTGGTCGTTGAACCGAGCATAATTAATGAAATTAATGACCATGAGGCCATCGTAAAATTATTAAGGTTGGAATCTGGAATGATGATCCTTGGATTCAGAAACCCTAATTTGATCAATTGATGATCAATTCATGGTTCGTCAGAAGTTTAACCATGGGACGAAGGAGGGAGCGACTACATGGGACCGTGGATCAACCATGTAGTGTCCATATGCTCATGTGAGCAAATACGAAGAACTCCTGAAGAGTTGACGATTTGTTGGTGGAAGAATGATTAAATGCTGGCTTAATCATTTATTCAAAATGCTCGTCTGAGCCTTAGGTGAGAAAATCTAATTAATTATGACGAGGTGAGGGACCGACCATGGAGTCATGAAACCGGCCCTGGGTTGTCACGTGACCGCCTGACGATCACTTCATGAAAATCCAAAGTGTTTGGAAGAGTTTTGGACCTACTACGAGCAATTGTGCAAATTAGGTCAAAACTGTGAAAATTGATGGGACCGGCTTCCGTGAGCCAAAGAGCCAATCTTGGTTGGTCAAGATAGTGTGCTCGTGTCCCCAAGGCGCCCGCGTCTCAGTCCTAAGAATTTTGATATTTTCTGGCGTGCAATTGAGCATCCATTCAAGAAAATATGCCAAAATTAAGGTTTCGACGAAACTAGGAAAACACCATGAGATGATGAAAAATAATTATAAAATAAGGAATGAGGGGGCATGGGACCGCCGTGGTCAAGGCACGGTCGGCCGGTCGTGACCACGGTTTCGTGGTGCCTTTTCCTTAATTTTATAATATTTTGATGATTTTATGAAAATTCATGAATTTTGAGAAATTTGATGAATTTTGGGAGTTTCCATGAATTGAAGGAGTTTTCATGAGTTCAAGGAAGCAAAAGATATTAAAATAATAAAACAAGGGCATGTTGGACCGTGGAAGGCATGGTCGGCCGGCTAGGGCCCGATCCCACAAGTTTCCCTAATTTTATAATGATTTTATGAAAAATTCATGAATTTTGAGAAATTTGATGAATTTAGGGAGTTTTCATGAACTGAAGGAGTTTTCATGAGTTCAGGGAAGCAAAAAATATTAAAATAACAAAAACAAGGGCGTGTGGGACCGTGGAGGCATGGCAGGCCGGCTTGGGCCCGGTCCCACGTGTTTTCATAATTTTTTAATATTTTTTAGGTATTTTTGATGATTTGAGGGAATTTTTCCTAATTTGAGAGAAATACCATGAAATCAAGGAATTTGATGAATTCAAGGAAAACTAATAATAAAAAAAGGGGCATGTGGGACCGGCTAGGGCATGGCCGGCCAGCCAAGGCCTGGTCCCACAAGTTTTCATAATTTATATTATATTATTATTATTTGATGATTTGTGCAAAAATACCATGAAATCAAGGAGTTTTTTCATGAAATTAAAGAAATAATAATAAAATAATAAGGAACCTGGGTGTGGGGCCGGTTGGGACCAAGGCATGGCCGGTTGGCCAATGGTCACGCCCCACACTCCTTTCCTTAATTTTATATTATTTTTTATGGATTTATGGAAGTACCATGAAACCGAGGAATTTCCTCGAGACGAAGGAGATTTGATAAAATGAGAGGATTTTCATCAAATCATGAAAAATAATAAAAATGCATTAAAAATATAAAACTGGCATGAGATTGACCACGACACAGTCGGTCGGTCGTGTGTCCGTGCTCCCAGCACCCTGGTCAAATTTTTTAATTATTTATTATTTTCTTCTCTATTTTGCATAGGTTCATCGTTTCATTGTATTTTTGAAATACTCGTTCGTGCGGTGATTGTTAGTGTATCATCGTTGAATACACCTTCACCATTTGAATCGGGGCTTACTTAGAGGTAGCTCAGACGCCCGGTTGTTGATTATTTATTACTAATTGTGGAATTCAGTGGAGAATAATTCACAAAACTGAGTAATAAGATGTTTATTATTAATTCATAGGATCAGCTGAGGATTCGACTACAAATTCAGAATAATAAAGTGAGCACTACCATTCCATGGGATCGTAGATTCGACCATAGAATCAGAGTAATTAATGTTTATATATTACCATTTATGAGACCAGTTGTGGGTTCGATCATGAAATTGGAGTAATGAGATAATATAATTATTGCTATTCTATGAGATCGAGCTGTGGATTCGATCATAGAATCAGAACAATTGTTATTGTCATTCCATGGGACCAATCGTGGATTCGACCATGGAATATGAGAGATTGTAATTAGGAATAATTAACTTTGTGGCTCTATACTAGCAGAGCAAGCTGTCTAGGAGCATTAATTATCCTGATATGAGCTTGCCGGTAAGTCATATCCTTTATATAGTCAGGGTAAACTTGTTGTTTGTTCCTGAAGACGTTATTGCTCTATACTAGCAGAGCAAGCTGTCTAGGAGCCGTCCATCTCGTGATGCTATAAGAAATAATCACTGAAAGTATTCAGTATTCATGAGATATGCCGTTGTCCAGTCGTGAGACTACATATCTACATGTACTCTGAGAGAAAGTACTCTCCGTTGAGAATTCGATGAGAGACCCGTGTCTCGATACTCACGTCTGATTGCTGAATCAGAGCTTCGTATAATTATGATTTTACGAATTTAGCCCTTGTTGAAAATCCACCATCTACATTAAGTCCCCTGCTTATTGAGGAAAGTGGTGTTCCTCAGTCAGCATTAAATGGTGATTTTCCGGTAATAAATAACAATACCAGTAATTGAACTTAGTCGTAAGTTGAGATGTTACCGGATTTAAAGAGCATGAGCAAACCATGACTTGATTAATGCTTCAATGTCATGATTGGAGCGTCGTTTGATGAGCATAAATTGGTGTTGAACCGCTGGTTTGGACGACGAGTCCGTGGTCGGTTAGGATTCACGGGTCGGGCCCAATAAGGAAATCCTTAGAAAATTAGGTTTTGGAAATAAAATTGATATAAAAGGAATTAATCCTTTTTTTTTTTAATTTTCCTTCACACACGGCAGCATCTTCATCACCTCTCCATCACCTTCACGTCAGCAGCGAGTGGAGGAAAATTTTTGCCGGAGCTTCGCCGCCGTCGCTGTTGCCGCCGACCAACTTCCGGCCGATTCGCCCAGGTGCGTTTTTTTTTTTGCTGATGTTTATGATTCTCATGAGTTGTTCATGCTTTGATCATGATGAAGTTATATACATGTGTGTATATTAGTGTGAGTTTTATGAAAAAACCCTCGTTTTTGAAAACGTATGTTCGCTCGATCGTTAGTTTTGAAAACTAATTATAATCCCTGATTTATGAGAGATTTTTTTTTCTTTTAATATGAACCTAGGTCCAGTGATAAAAATTAGTGTATGATCTTTCATGTATACCAAGGTTTCATCATAAAAGAAGTGAATTATCATGAAATTGGAAAAATCCTTCGTTTTAAAGACAAATAATGATGACTCGAAGGAAAATATGTATGATGAACTTGTGTCCAGTGATAAAATTTTGCTTATGAGCTTTCATGTAAATACAAAACTTTATCATATGTATGAGATGTGAGCTTTCACAATATTTTTCGAAATAAACCTTCGTTTTAAAGACAAATAACGACGATACGAAGGAAAAATAATTTTTTTTTATATATATGTATAAGCAGCCGTGACATATATTGTGCAAAATATGATGATATATTTTATTTTCATGAGTTTTTTTTCATTAAATAAAATCCTTGAGAGTTTATGTATGCAAGTTGCATTAATTGCTGCTTTTTCGAAAAACCAGAAACGTGGGTTTTGAGGAACCTTCGAAGATAGAAAATATATTTATGATGAAATATTTTATTGTTGTAAACTTCATAGGTCAGTTGTGTGAATGTTCACATTATGAAAATTGTGTCCGTGATTTCATGAAAAATCAGTTTCGAAAATTAAATAAAGTTTCATTTTTGCAGTTTTCGAAGAGACGAACGATTTTGAGGTGTTAACTCTAGTATTACTATCACCATTGTTAGTGGAAGTATAAAAAGTAAGAGTTAAGAGTTACCATTTTTTGCTGATGTTGGTTTGTTTACATGGTAGTAATCTTTGATCTTCCGGTTCCAGAAAATGTCGACCAACAGTAACAACAATTACAATTACTGGTATTCCTCTTCTTCCTCTGGCTCTTCTGATGAGGAATCCGATGATCCTGTAGCGAAATCGAAGGCTAGGGTTACCCAGAAAGGGACGAAGCCTAATGTTCCTTTGGCTAAACGAAGAGTCTCTTTTGCTGAACTCGAAAAGAAAAGAGTTGAAGACAAAAAGGAGGATGCCCGTCAACGTGAACAAAATAGCACCCGTCGTAAGAGACAGAGGGTTGAGGAGAAGCGTCAATTCTTGGATGGGGTGCCTTCTGATTCTGATGCTGATGCTTCTGAAGGAGAGATCGCATGGGAACCATCCGAGCGTTACATTAAGCCTGATCGATATGAAAGAGAGCATCGGAGGACGATGAAGAAAATTGAAGCTGAAGATGCAGCAGAAGATAATTCGGATTCAGATGATGATGTTATCTTTCGTCCACCGGACTTCACCAATGATCCTGATAGTGACTCTGAAGAAGATGATTCCGAGAAGGACAGTGACGATGAAGCTGACAATTCGGATGAGTCCGACGAGTAGTTTTACTTCCATCTTCTTGTAGATGGTAGAGCATTCCCTTTTTAGTCTTCATAGTAGATATCTTTCTTTTGACTGTTTAAACGACTTTACTTCAATTAGACTTTTCTTCTGAATAATGAACATTTTGTTAACGTCGATTTCTTCTAATCCATGACATGGACCGATGCCCATATATCCAAATTCTTGATGACTTGTCGATTTTCATGAGAAGTAACATAACACATGGCCGAGAATTCATGACGTGTACAAGGAGCGTGGACTATCCTTTGACCCGTGATGTTAAGTCCCCAGTGTGTTATTTTCCTCCGTGTCTCCGGTATCGATCTTTGAAGTCTATGGTTTCAGTGGAACTCGTAACTGAGTTGACTACATAACTATCGCTTGATATATATATATATCCTCAAGACTCCAAATCTATGATCCACGCAAATATTTCTTCCATTCCTGAGTCAGTTTCATCGTGCAGAGAAGTTTTGATCCTACCTCCTTGCCGTCATGTCGAGCAATAGCATTTCTTCTCTAGATGATCTTCAGTCGAAGCGTGAAATGGCAACGTCTATCTAGTAAGTTGTACACTTCTTCTTCTTCTCCTTTCTTGTCTCTGTTCGATTGTTGATCACAATAAAATGATTTTTCGTAGGACTGTAAGAAGAATACCACTCCTCATAATGCAAGGCCTAAGCGGATTGTTAGAGCTCCTGCCCGGTATGGATAGGCTCGTGCTGAAGCTGGATCGTCTGTAAGTAAACTTATGACTCTTGAGATTGTACTGAGTCCCGGGATTAACACTCTTTCATTTCATCATAGGCGGATGTCCGTGTCGTCGTCGACGCTAGACGAAGAAAGAGTGGAAAGTCCGTGACCGTGGTTGAGGCCGAGGAAAGCAGCAACCAGGCATGTGAAGATTCTGCAGGATCCGTGGAGACCGGAGACGGTGTCCATGCTCGTGAATACCCAACCGCTGGACTTTTATTTGAAGCCCCATTGATTAATACCTTCCCAGACAATGAAATGGTCGACGGATTCGTGGTTCCCAAATGTCATGTATCTCTGTACACCAATATATGGAAGAAGTATGGTCATATTGCCACCACAGAAGTGTGGAAAGGTTTTTTTCCAACCCGTTTAACCACGGTAGCGGGGTTATTGCCGATCATCGAGAAAATGAATCCGATGCACTTGCGAGACGTCAAAAACCATGAGCTGCACCAATGGGATGAAATGATCTCGAATTGTGAGATATTGCGATTCAATGTAAGCTGGCTCCGTCGTCGTCTTGAGATAATCAAGGTTCATAAGGCGGCAGAGGCTGCTGATGCAATTTCCATGAATGCAGCTTTACTGGATGAGGAGAGGATATTGGCTCTGGAGTCAGCAAGGGTTGAGAAAGCGGTCGAAGACTTAAAGGAAAAGACCAAGATTTTTCAGAAGAAGCTTGACGAGGCTTCTTACATGGATTATCCGTTGCTGGATGGTTTGCTATGAGTGAGCATTTGTGGTTGTTATTTTTTGAGTAAATCTGAGTTTTTAGTTAGGTGAAACAGTTGATCGTGGTGTGAACGAATTTTGCTCATTTTGAAATGTTTAATGAACAAAGGAGCATTCGCATGCTCTTTGGAGGAATGAAATTACATTTTTGAAAATACTTGAAATGATGAAGAGGTAGTTTGTTTCATGGATCATGCATAATAAGCTTTGAGCCATTTTCCATTGATGATGTTTCCTTCCTTTCCTCCATTGATTGCTAAAATTTTGTAGTATCCGCTAGACACTGCTTTGATAACAACATATGGCCCTTCCCATTTAGGAGAGAACTTAGGAGTGGACATGTCTTGTTGAATGTGCTTTGCCGTCTTTAATACCAAATATCCTACTTGAAATGTTAGAGGTCTTACCATTTTGTTGTAGGCTCTGGAGATTCTCTGTTTGTAGGCTTCCACATATTTTTTCCACCTTGGTTCTCCTTGATTCCAGCATATCTAGCTCAGTGATTCTTGATCTGGAGATTTCGGCCTCATTCCATTGTACACCACTGGACGCTGCAATCCTGGCTGAGGGAACTTTGATTTCTGCTGGAAGTATGACATCATCTCCATAAACAAGGGAATATGGCGAAGTACCGATCGAGCTCCTTGGTGCAGTTCTGTAAGCCCATAGAGCCATGGGTAATTGCTCATGCCATGATCGAGGATTGTCATGAATCGTCCGACTGATAATCCTGACCAAAGTCTTGTTGTTACTTTCTGCTTGACCATTTCCTTGTGGATAGTAAGGCGTGAAGAAGATTTGTTTGATCCCATATTTATTGAGCAGCTTCTCAACATCTTGATTGGCAAAAGGAGTTCCGTTATCTGTGATGATATGCTTAGGAACTCCGAATCTGCATATTATGTACTCTTTGATGAAGGCGGAAATCGTAACTCCAGTGGTGCTTCGAAGAGGAATAGCTTCGACCCACTTGGTGAAGTACTATGTCGCAGTGATGATGTATTCATGTTGTTTTGAAGATGCTGGATTGATCTTCCCAATGATATCTAGTCCCCAGCTGTAGAAAGGCCACAGACTATTCACAGAATTCAATGGGAGACAAGGAGTGTGGATGAGATTACCATGAGTTTGGCATTGGTGACATCTCTCCATGGTTGGCCAATAATATTTCTCATGAATTTGAAGAAATAGTTTCTTCTTTCCTTGATGTTCTCCATCATGTACTTCCTTCAAGATTGTATGGATTTCATGTTCGGCTAAGCACCTTAGTAAATTTCCACCAAATATTTTGCGGTATAAGATCCCATCGAGATGGACAAATCTCTTAGCTTTCTGAATGAGTTTAACTGCTTGCTTTTTTTCCAGTGGTAGTTCGTTGTCCCGGAGGTATTTGATATAAGGCTTCCTCCAGTCCCCAGTGTGGTGGATCGTCAAAACCTCCAAGTGATTGAGGAGGTGTTTGGAAATCAGTACAAGATCCTTTTAAATCTCTCGATTGAGTCTCCATGGATGGATAGTAGTACCCCATTCTTTGAAGCTTTCTGTAAAGTGTTACCACTAACGTTTGCCCACAGACTTCCTCATGTATGTGTTTGAGTTGTTCTTCCGCTTCGTCGTTCCCAATACATCGTGATAGAGATCCATCAGGGTTTCGATAGTATATCCCTCCATGAAGCAAGAAGTAGTTTTTCAATTCCTTGAGGCTGACTTGGCCTTCTGAAATAGAGCTGCTCAATTCATGAATGATGGGTGCTCGCCAATCGTTCGCTGGAATGTCTTCGATCTGAGTGAGCCAAGTTGATGATACCGTACGTCTTTGTACAGTGATCGTTTTCTGTGCTCCTTCGAATTGCAGCTTGGAGGCGAGAGTTGCTAGGAAATCACCATGCCTGTTGTTAGTCCGTCCAGTATGGACGATCGTTGCGTCAGCAAAATAGGTCAACAGTCGCTGAGCTTCGGTTCTGAATGGAGCAAGTGTGATTTCTTTGAGAGAATACGTTCCATTCATCTGGTTGAACAATAATTTTGAATCTCCCCTTATCTCGAGGTGTGTTGCTTCTGCTTGCTTGGCCAAGGATAATCCTAATAGGAAGGCTTCATATTCCGCTGAGTTGTTGGTGCAGTGGAAATCCAACTTGAACGAATGTGAGAAAACTTCACCAGATGGAGACACCAACACTATGCCCGCTCCTCCGGTGTCACTACTAGGGGTGGAAGATCCATCAAAGTATAGAAGCCATGTTTCTTCCTTGATGACCAAGATGTCTGGGAATTCGCCGGGTACTTCTTCATGTAATGTTGTTGTGTCTTCCCCTGGAAAAGCGGCGAGCAAGTCTGCGACCGCTTGACCTTTGATGGCTCTAGGTGGCGTGCAAGCTATGTCAAATTCTGACATCTGGAGTAGCCACTTCGCTGGTCTTCCTATCAAGGCTGGCTTTGATAGCAAGAACTTTATGGGATCAACTTTGGAGATGAGTACGGCCCTGTTAGATAGTAAGTAATGTCTGAACTTCTGGATTGCATATACCAATGCCAGGCATGCCCTTTCGGTCTTTGGGTATCGGAGTTGAGCATCTCTCATTGTGCGGCTGAAGTAGTAAATCGGTCGTTCGACGCCTTCGTCATCTTCCTGAGGGAGGAGTGCGCCGATGGCGACGTCACTGGAGGTTGTGTAAAGAATAAGAGCTCGTCCCTGCACTGGAGACCTCATGACGGCCGGTGACAGTAATATCTGTTGTATTTTATGGAAAGCTTCTTGTTGAACAACTGTCCAGGTGAAGCTTGCTCCTTTCTTCAGCAGAGGCGTGAGCGAAGCAATGAGTTGAGATAATCCAGGAATGAAGCGTCGAATATAATTTACCTTGCCCATAAATCTCTGTAGTTCCTTCACGGTACGTGGAGGAGGCATGGTGGTAATAGCTTTTGCCTTGTCGGGGTCGACTTTGATCCCTTCATCCGTGACCAGGAATCCTAAGAATTTTCCGGAAGAAACTCCGAATGCGCACTTTAAAGGATTCATTTTTAATTTGTATTCTCTACACCTTTCGAACACCTGCCTTAGAACTTCGAGATGAGATGCTCGAGTCTTCGATTTTACCACCACATCATCAGCATAGTCTTCTACTTTCTTGTGCATCATGTCGTGGAATATGGCAGTCATGGCTCGTTGATAGGTGGCACCATCATTCTTTAATCCAAAGGGCATCACGGTGTAGTGAAAATTCCCAATGGGAGTACGGAACGCAGTCTTGTTGGCATCATGTTCATACATCTTCATCTGGTTGTACCCACTATAGCCGTCCATGAATGAGAACATACCGTGACCGTTGGTTGCATCGACGAGCATGTCAATGTTGGGTAGAGGGAAATCATCCTTCGGAAAACATTTATTCAAGTTCCTGAAGTCGACACAACATCTGATTTGACCATTTTTCTTCTTAACAGGTACCAATATTTGCTAGCCACGTTGGATGAAGAATAGGTTTGATGACTCCTGCTGCCAACAGTTTTTGGATTTCGACCTTTATTTGCTCCTCGACTTCGTGTCTGAATTGTCTGGGCGGTTGTTTGACAGCTTTGGAACTAGGGAAGATGTGCAGGTGATGGGTGACGAGTTTTTCATCCAGACCCGGCATTTCTTCGTACGTCCAGGCGAAGACATCTTGATATTCTTTTAATAATTTCACCAGCTCGGTCCGCTCCTCTGGTGATAGCGCTGAACTGATCAGGATTGGCCTTAGATCGTCTTCAGCCCCAATGTTGATTGTTTCAAGATCGTCAGTGGTAGAGTCAGTGCCGTCTTGTAGTTGTTGTGGGGAATCTTGGACTTCTTCAAGTGATTGCTCACTCTGACATGATTTTTCATGGTGGGGAGACTTTTCATCGTTCTCCCCGATTAATTGCTAATCTTTCCGTCAGCGATAAACGACTCTCCCTTCTACGTCTCGATCGGTCGTGAAGTTTGTCCCTGGAGTTGAGACTTGATCATTATGGAGTTTAGTCGGTGTAGTAGGTGACTTGATCACTTTAGCATCTGAGGATGACGGATCGTTATCAGCCTTCTCGATAGTCTTCCAGCTTGGAAGTGGAGTATTGTGAATCCTGCTTGGAGGTTCCGGGATGCCTTTTTGAGATTCAAGGAACTCAGTATCATAGACGGGAGCATAAGGAGATGATGAATCCGGAATGCGAGCGATCTTGTTGTCGAGCAGGGCCTTCATGCATTGATGGTATGTTGAAGGAACCACCTTATTATCATGGAGCCATGGGCGTCCTAGTATTATATGGTAGTCAGGTTTTTGCTCGATCACATGAAACTTCGCTTTCGATCGAATCGGCCCCACCCTCAAATCTATGTATGCATATCCATATGTATGGATTTGACTTCCTTCAAATCCTGTCATTAGGATGGGATAACGAACGATTTTACCTTGTGGGAACCTGGCCATCTTGAGAGTCTTCATGGTGACAATGTTGGTAGAAGCACCGGTGTCAACAAGAGCTCTTCTAAATTCGGTGCCTTTGATGAAACCAGTGACATACAATGCTCGATTGTGTCCTTCATCCGTCATGCGATCTTCTTCTCCAAAAGAGATGTTTTCGATCGAATGCTCAGGAACTAGGGAGACTTCTTCAACTGATGGTATTGGTGGCGTTATTTGCACGTTGAATGATATCTGGTTGAGTGCTGAAAATGTGTCTGTGCGCCGATCCCTGGAGAAGTGCAGGAGTTCACATAGATTTTCGATCAAATGCGTGACCTCTTGTTCCACCGTATTCTCGTATGTGGTGAAGTTGTTGATTCGATGGTCAAATGACGCTTCAGCCCCCGGTGTTGAGACTTCTAGCGCGGAGGTACCGCCTAACTCAGATGTTAATTTGATGAGAAAGTCGAGGATGTGGTTTATCGTCTCCTTCATCAGGTCCATGTTCCTGGTATGGACCTCTAGGATTTGAGCCAACTCTGCCAAAGTCGGGACCCCTCTGCCTTCCATGCCGCCAGGTGTAACATGAGGAACGTTTCCGTTTGAAATATTCTGATATGAATTAGTTGAATTAGTCCTAAGACCAACCATCTTGTGAGATTGTTAGATTGCAACCGAGAGATTAATCTCCCACTGTGGTCGCCAATCTGTAGATGGGGAAAAACGATTTGCTGGTTTTTAAGGAATTGAGGAGACGACCGTACGGAGGAGACTCCTCGAACCGAGCGAAATGTTAAACCTCACACAGATGCACCGCTGCAAAGGGGGTGCTTTAGATTCGAGAGATCAATCTGTAGTACTCCGGCCTAAATCAAGACAATGACCGTTCCAGAGTAAATTCGGTCACAAGAGAGGATGGGTTGATCTGTAGGAGGGAAGCTGGGAAATGTGTGGAATCCATGGTAATCAAAGATTGTGGGTGTGTGAATTCTGAATACGATAATCTCTGAGTGATTGAAATTGCTCAATTGATGAGTTGATGATCTCGTGTTGTCAGTTTGACGTGAGATTGATGATACTGATTATACTGATGATTCAATCATGATTCAGAGACTTATTTATATTGCTGAAATTTTAGACACCATGATTCCATGAAGTGTGACAGTTGATGGAATCAAGGATTGGTGAAGTGGAGATCGTGTTTGAAACCAGTCGCTCAACGTGTGGAGACTTGGTCGATTTTCCACCCACTACCTCATGAATTCCTTCAACTGATTGCACGACTTGCTCACATTCCATCGTGTGTTTGAACACACGTGCCGTAGACCGCCAGACCAAAACCCTAAGTGATATCCCCCCAAGTGACATGATTGACGTCTCGTGGTTTGTTAGTCAATTGATGACTTCGTGGTTTGATGGGACGATGAGTCCATGTAGTTGTTGAGTTGAACATGATATTCTGAAACTCATAAATTGAACATGTCATGAGACAGAGGTATAGTTCTTATGATGAAGTGAGCAATTATTGCTCATTCGATGGATCGTTGAATTTTGATTGTTGAACCAATATTGAGCAAATATTCCTCATCTGAGCAAGTACTGCTCATGTGATGAATTGTTGAATATTTGATCGTCTGAGCATGTGTTGCTCATCTGATGGATTATTGGCAGCGTACCAAAAATATTAATTAGAATATTGGTCGTTGAACCGAAAATAATTAATGAAATTAATGACCATGAGGCCGTCATAAAATTATTAAGTTTGGAATCTGGAATGATGATCCTTGGATTCAGAAACCCTAATTTGATCAATTGATGATCAATTCATGGTTCGTCAGAAGTTTAACCATGGGACGAAGGAGGGAGCGACTACATGGGACCGTGGATCAACCATGTAGTGTCCATATGCTCATGTGAGCAAATACGAAGAACTCTTGAAGAGTTGATGACTTGTTGGTGGAAGAATGATTAAATGCTGGCTTAATCATTTATTCAAAATGCTCGTCTGAGCCTTAGGTGAGAAAACCTAATTAATTATGACGAGGCGAGGGACCGACCATGGAGTCATGAAACCGGCCCTGGGTTGTCACGTGACCGCCTGACGATCACTTCATGAAAATCCAAAGTGTTTGGAAGAGTTTTGGACCTAATACGAGCAATTGTGCAAATTAGGTCAAAACTGTGAAAATTGATGGGACCGGCTTCCGTGAGCCAAATATCCAATCTTGGTTGGTCAAGATAGCGTGCTCGTGTCCCCAAGGCGCCCGCGTCTCAGTCCTGAGAATTTTGATATTTTCTGTCTTGCAATTGAGCATCCATTCAAGAAAATATGCCAAAATTAGGGTTTCGACGAAACTAGGAAAACACCATGAGATGATGAAAAATAATTATAAAATAAGGAATAAGGGGGCATGGGACCGCCGTGGTCAAGGAATGGTCGGACGGTCGTGACCACGGTCTTGTGGTGCCTTTTCCTTAATTTTATAATATTTTGATGATTTTATGAAAATTCATGAATTTTGAGAAATTTGATGAATTTTGGGAGTTTCCATGAACTGAAGGAGTTTTCATGAGTTCAGGGAAGCAAAAAATATTAAAATAATAAAAACAAGGGCGTGTGGTACAGTGGAGGCATGGCAGGCCGGCTTGGGCCAGATCCCATGAGTTTTCATAATTTTTTAATATTTTTTAGGTATTTTTGATGATTTGAGGGAATTTTTCCTAATTTGAGAGAAATACCATGAAATCAAGGAATTTGATGAATTCAAGGAAAACTAATAATAAAATAATAAAAAAAGGGGCATCTGGGACTGGCTAGGGGATGGCCGGCCAGCCAAGGCCCGGTCCCAAAAATTTTCATAATTTATATTATATTATTATTATTTGATGATTTGTGCAAAAATACCATGAAATCAAGGAGTTTTTTCATGAAATTAGAGAAATAATAATAAAATAATAAGGAACCGTGGGTGTGGGGCCGGTTGGGACCAAGGAATGGCCGGTTGGCCAATGGTCACGCCCCACACTCCTTTCCTTAATTTTATATTATTTTTTATGGATTTATGGAAGTACCATGAAACCGAGGAATTTCCTCGAGACGAAGGAGATTTGATAAAATGAGAGGATTTTCATCAAATCATGAAAAATAATAAAAATGCATTAAAAATATAAAACTGGCGTGGGATTGACCACGACACGGTCGGTCGGTCGTGTGTCCGTGCTCCCAGCACCCTGGTCAATATTTTTAATTATTTATTATTTTCTTCTCTATTTTGCATAGGTTCATCGTTTCGTTGTATTTTTGAAATAATCGTTCGTGCGGTGACTGTTAGTGTATCATCGTTGAATACACCTTCACCATTTGAATCGGTGTTACTTAGAGGTAGCTCAGACGCCCGATTGTTGATTATTTATTACTAATTGTGGAATTCAGTCGAGAATAATTCACAAAACTGAGTAATAAGATGTTTATTATTAATTCATAGGATCAGCTGAGGATTCGACTACGAATTCAGAATAATAAAGTGAGCATTACCATTCCATGGGATCGTAGATTCGACCATAGAATCAGAGTAATTAATGTTTATCTATTACCATTCATGAGACCAGTTGTGGGTTCGATCATGAAGTCGGAGTAATGAGATAATATAGTTATTGTTATTCTATGAGATCGAGCTGTGGATTCGATCATAGAATCAGAACAATTGTTATTGTCATTCCATGGGACCAGTCGTGGATTCGACCATGGAATAGGAGCGATTGTAATTAGGAATAATTAACTTTGTGGATCTATACTAGCAGAGCAGGCTGTCTAGGAGCATTAATTATCCTGATACGAGCTTTCCGGTAAGTCATATCCTTTATATAGTCAGGGTAAACTTGTTGTTTGTTCCTAAAGACGTTATTGCTCTATACTAGCAGAGAAAGCTGTCTAGGAGCCGTCCATCTCGTGATGCTATATAGAAATAATCACTGAAAGTATTCAGTATTCATGAGATATGCCGTTGTCTAGTCGTGAGACTACATATCTACATGTACTCTGAGAGAAAGTACTCTCCGTTGAGAATTCGATGAGAGACCCGTGTCTCGATACTCACGTCTGATTGCTGAATCAGAGCTTCGTATAATTATGAGTTTACGAATTTAGCCCTTGTTGAAAATTCACCATCTACACCCCTCTTTATTTTCTGACACCTATTTAACTAAAAAACATGCCCCCTCTAAATCCCCGTGACTGCTCCACTTTTTTAGAAAAAGTAGGAAGTTGGAAAAAGAAAAAGGATAAACAGTTAGGTAATAAAACAGTTTTTCAAATTTTTTCCTATTTTATCAGACGTGTCATCATTTAAAGAGGGGCCACATACTTGAAGTATGTGGCCCGACCACATCGTAGCCGCACCGGTTGTGAGATGGTTGTTTAAGGAGTGAAAGTGATTAAGGGATTGTGGTTGGTGTTTTGATTGGTTGAAAGGTTAGTGAAAAGGGTATGATAAGCAAGCAATGCGATTGGAAAGTAAATGGGCAGGTGATCATCTGATTCTGGTTCAGCAGTGCAATGGGGGCAAAGGTCGAGTTGGTGAGGTTTATGTGGTTACGGATATAGAATATTGGTAGAACTTCAATGATTGCTTTACACAAGAAAAGCTGAATTTTTGGTGGACATGGTAAGGTCCACAAGAATTTGGTGATTGAGATAGGGTTTTGGTGGGAGTGGTTAACTTGTTGTGCTATGCATTTGTAACTACTGTCGATGGTGTATTTTTCAGAATGTGGCCAGGTGATTTTGTTCGGGGGTCTTGTCTGGGGGGAGCTAGATTTTTATGATTCGTTGGACTACGATGGGATGAAGGTTATTAAGCTGATCATGCCTCCAGTTATAACAAAAAGGGTAAATGATATCAACTAATGTATGGATAGGTTAGCATTGAGTCGGATCCATATTTTTCAAAATGTGGGATCCAGTTAGCTTGGATAGGGGTTGGTAAACCGTTTCCAATGCGATGAGATAAGAATTATTGGGAAAAAGAAATGAGGGAGGTCATTTGCTTCCATTGTGGGATGAAGGAGGAAGGCGTGGGTGTGATTCCTTGGTATATAGATTGAGCCAAGCTTATCACGCAGATTCCACATTCTTTTCATGGGGAAAACTTTATTGTGATAACTGCTTTTCCTTATGCCTAGCCCCCCTTCACATTTCAGTATGGTTGGTTTGTCCCAGCCCAAAGAAAGAAGTTTTTTAACGGAATAGTCGTGTACCTAGAAGAAATTGTTGGTGATACATTTAATATGTTTGTGTATATGAGTGGGAATAACTTGTGTTTGCATAAGGTGATTAGAGGTAGATATTAAAGAAGTTATAATGAGTACTAACCTCTTTGCAGGAGTAAGACAATTTGTCACCCATCATTTTACCTTTCGTGCTAGTTGTTGAAGCAATGGTGTGAATGTATGACGAGTAATTGGCATGTCGAAAAAATGATGTAGGTTGTTCACATCATGTTGTTGTAGTCTCGGATGATGAATAATTGTAGATTTTTTTGGGTTAATTACCTGTCCTCCTGAGGAACTGTAGGATTGGAGTAAAATCTTGAGATGATTGTTATTGTCCTGCGATGCTTTATAAGAGATGATGATGCCACATGCATACATCAGATGTCAAATAGGAGATCTTTTGAGATATGCGTAGACTACTTATAAGATTTTGGGCTTCCAACTTTTTGAAATTTGTCGATAAGACTTCCACATAGAATATATATGAAGATAAAAAGTCTTTCTATCTAATACCTCTAGTATGTATGATATAACCATAAAGAGTACCATTAATGTCGATCGAATAGGTAATTGTAGTGATACATAGCATGATGTAATCCCCAAAGATCGTCGGAAATCCCAATTTGATAATAGATGCTTTGATGAAGCCCCAATCTAAGCTATCATTCCTTCTAAGCGTCTATTTCAGAGCTATTTTAGGATCTTCGGTGAGTGGTGAATTTTTGATATGGTGGAATTGCTCTTTAGATATTGTTATGTTATCGTGTATCGATCTTTGGGGTTCAAAAGCATTTTGATATGGGCTTATCAGAAAACCAAGCAGAGGTAGAACGTGATTGACCAGAATTTTGGCGATAACTTTATATGTGACATTGCAAAGTTCGATTGGTCTGAATTGGGATGGTTTGAATTTTATGGGTGGTCTACCTTTGGTATTAAGTTGAACACCACACTGTATTATGTTGCTATAGACTCTAGCCTACTACAAGTTAACTTCAGACTGGAATTTTGTTGAGCCATACACCGGTTAAGGTACAATCACGTTCCTCACGCCTCTTGAATCTCGCAAGACCCTGCATACTTGATTCCTCTAGCTGGCGTCCTTTACATCCTAGAAGTTGCTACGACTCAAAGTCGAAGACTTATAAACAAATATGTCTCCCACAGATAAGTTTATTCTATTTGTTGCTTCTATCTTGAGATAAATATCAAGGTGAAGATGAAACTCAACTAAGAATCCGGTCTTATACTACCGAGGAGCAGCCTAAAAATATTAGTCACGTCACAATAACCTAACTGATTAACAGAAGAAGTTATTGCAGAATCACAAGAGTCTGAGACGAAGAAACTGTTGTGATTAGTTTTTATATCTTACCAATCGGTGATAAATCTCGAGAAAACCTTAGAGAATATTAAACTCAATACGACAGAAAAAGTAAGAACAGTTTACGCAACTACAAAGAAAATAGTTGGACCTGACTTCACGAATCCCAAGCGAAGTCTTTAAGTCATTAAACCTAATAATGGTTTTCAGAAGAACTAGAAACCTAGGTTAATTGAGAATCGACTCTAGTTTGCAACTAGGACACATGAAAGTGTCGGGTTTAGGTTTCCCAGATGCTAGAGCTTCCCATTGTATAATCTTTCAAATCAGGTTTGCTTACAATCAAAGCTAAGATATCTTATTAACAAAGCAATTAATATTCACCGTTAGATGAACACCTTATTTAAGATTCAAGCTAAGTTTGCTTAGGAATTAAGTAATCAGTCTCCACAACTGGATAGTTTAGCTTGATACACACACAAATGAAATATACTTATATTCATATATGGATGAACCATACCTAAACGTGTATAACAAGTTGGCTCAGTAATAGTCAACTGTAGTTAGCCATATGAACACTTTTATCTTAGCCATATTCATCTAACACTTATCAACTCAATATGATAATCAACCAATCATGATTGATCATCAAATGTATCTAAATATGTTACAAGAGAGTTGTTCAAATGTTCATCATCTCATAGAAATATATATGAACCATTTGAAACATATTCGGTTTGGTTCGTAATAGTTCAAAGTACATATACAGAAACCAATTCATGAACAATGCCACGGTTTGCAAAGCAAGTTCGCAAACGAACCTTAGTTCATGAGTATCGAAAATAGTTACCATACGAGTATGTGAACAAGTTGTCATACTTACCGATTTTAGAAACTAACCATTGAGTTCGCAAATTGAGTACGCGAACCACAGGTTTGGACCTTGCCTATTTTTGTAGTTCGCAAACACTTTTCGCAAACCACAGTTTCAGACCCATAACAGATAAACTCGTTCGCAAACACAGTTTTAAAACAAGAGTTTCGGACCCTGAACTAGTACTTCACAGTTCTCATACTGAGTACGCATACTATGTTGTATCCATACATTGGTAGAAGTTCAAAAACTCTCATTAACCGATTTGAAACATCCTTAGAAGACGATAATGGTAAACTAACACATACCACTAGCTTCAAGTAATTTTTAAATGATTATATGATCAATACGAAACATCCCAAGTTAACATAAGATGATTGTCTCACACAAATCATGTAAGATGTTCAAGGTAATTTTCACATGATCACCTTGACTTCATATTTAGTTTCCAACAAATGAGTTGTTCATAACTGAAGTTGTCAAGTAGGGGATGAAGCTTTCTAAGCCTTAAACTCGTATTTCGATAAATATATAAACGAGATAAACTCAACTCGAAAGTTCAATTGTGTATATCATAAAGTCTATATAGCTATACGACTTAGTCTCATTAGAAGATAAAATTTAATAGACTCTTGAGTGATAGATAAGTTTTAGTCTCCACATACTTTTTGTCGTCGAAGTTCCTCCAAGCTCTTCAGTAGATCTTCTTCTTCAATTGGTGAACGTCGTGAAGTCTAATGCTCAACTATGCGCTTGTATCCTAATCCGAGACATAGTTATAAGTAGACTAGAAATCAAGTATATAGTTTTGATCAACTAAACTTGACAAACAAGCTTGAGATAGCAATGCTTGCGAGTTAGACCGAGCAATGCTCTAAAAATTGTCTCTGCAGAAGTATTTGACCATTGAATTAGGAGTTGAGAAACTGAGGTGTCGTTGTGAGATATTACCCTTTGTCCTAATAAGTTCATGAGCTTGACCATAATCTGTATTTTCCGATCTACAAGTGGCAGTTGAGGAGTAGCAATGACAATATCTCTTAAGTTTTTCTTGAGATGAGAGACATGGAAGACTGGGTGTATGTTGGAATGAGCAGGCAACTGAAGTTTGTAATTTACAGACCATATCCTCCCAATAACTTGAAATGTCCCATCGTACTTGGAAGATAATTTGAAATTCTTCCTTAGGGATATTGTGGAATGTCTGTAAAGATGTAACTTCATATAGACCATATCATTCAATTTGAACTGCATGTCAGTCTTTTTTTTTGAGAATAACTTCATCTTCTCTTGAGACTTGTGCAGAGATTACTTAAGTAGGTTGAACATTGCTCTCTTTCTTTGGATATAATCTTCTACATCTGCCACAGATGTGGTGACTGAAATTGGAAAAGCTAAATGAGGATAATGGTACCCATAGAGAGCCTTGAACGGATTCATGTATAGGCTAGTGCGATAAATTTGAATTGTACCAACATTTAGCCAGTGGTAACCACTTATGCCAAGCTTTTGGTTTGTGACTAGTCATGCATCTCAAGTAGTTCTCTAAACATGCATTCACCCTCTCAGTTTGGCCATCAATTTGTGGATGGTAAGCGGTGCCAATAAATTTAAATAAGTCTTTCCAGAAATTGTTGCTAAATATCTTGTCCATGTCATAAGTAATGGATGAAGGTAACCCATGAAGTTTGAAGACATGAATCAAGAAGTCTTGAGCAACAGTTGCAGCTATATGGGTGTGACCAAGAGCAGTCAAATGACTATATTTAGTTATTCTATCTACTACCACCAATATGACATCATTTTTCTCTGATTTTGGTAACCCTTCGATAAAATCTAGAGATACGTGTTTCCAAGCATGCTCTGGAATAAGAAGGGGTTGTAACAGACCTACAGGATGAGTACGCTCTTCTTTATTTCTTTGGCACACGTCACATGAAACCACAAGCTCCAATGCATCATCCCTCATATTTGGCCAATAAAAGTAAAATTTTGCTATTTGGTAGCTACCTTGGTTTCCTGAGTGACTACCAACATCAGAAGAATGCAAAGAAGATAGGATAGGTTGTTTGATTCCATTATTGTTACCCACATACAATCTAAACTTATACCTTAAGACTCAATTATTATAGGTGTAGTGCTCCATTGAAATGAGTGAAACTAGCAGTTGGCAATGATGTCTTTGGATACTATATCCTGCTCATAGCTCTTGGAGATGTCTGCTTCCCATTCTGGTTGAGATGTAGTGATAGTGCTACATGAAAGAGATGGTATCATGGATAAGGAAATAATTATTTTGTTTTCTAAACCCTTCTTCTACTTGATCTCATAGTCAAAACCAACAACATTCTATCATGCTGCCTCAAAATCTCCTAAACTTGCTTCAAGTGTTGAACATGCTCAAAGTGTAACTTGCTATAAATTAGAATGTCATCAAAGAAGACCAATACAATCTTCCTGAGAAATGGCTTGAACACTCCATTCATGAGAACCTGGAAAGTTGTTGGAGCATTGATTAATTCAAATGATATTACTTTAAACTCATAATTGCCTTCATGGGTTCTAAAAGTTGTTTTATGAGTGTCTGGTCCATGCATCCTCATTTGATGATAACCAAACCTAAGATCAAGCTTGGTGAGTACCATTAACACTTTTAATTCATCTAGGAGCTCATAAATAACTTTAATGTGAAACTTGTATTTTATGGTAATATCATTCAACTGTCTGTAATCAACCAACTTCCATGAGTTGTTTTTTTTTTCTACAAGGAGAATTGGTGAAGCAAATGGACTGTGATTGGTTTGTATAATTCGAGACTTCAACATGTCTTGAACCAATGACTCTACTACTCCTTTTTGCACATATGGACACCTGCAAGGTATTTGGATTAGAGGGAATAAATTAGGCTTCAATGGAATAATATGGTCAAGATCCCTTTAATTTAGGTGGCAGTGTCTTTGTTCATTGAAGACATCTTCAAATTTAAGGAGAATATTTTGAATGGGTGAGGGTGTTGATTGAGTAGTGGATAAGTGACCCACTAGGCCATGAGTATTTTTCATGAAGAATTTCTCGACTGCCTTGGTGTTTATCATTTTTAATGAAGTTTTTTCTCTTTCTACATTTAGAGTAATCTTTTTTCCTTGGTGTCTAAATCTGATGCACAATTTCTCATAATTAAATAAGACAAAGCCAAGGGTTCTTAGCCAGTCAGCTCCCGATACCATGTCACACCCACCAAGAGGAAATAATCTTTAATCAACGCTGAACTTGGTCCCTTGCATTGACCATTATAGTTGCTTGCACACCCCAGAACTGACCGTCTTATCCCCATTGTCCACTGTGACTAAAAAATGTGCAGTATGGTTAACTACACACTTCAATTGTTGTGCTAACCCACTGTCTGTGAAACTGTGTGTATGTCCAGTATATATCAAAATATATATGTGAAAACGCGGGGTAGACAACACACCCAATTTTTTTGTTCGAGAATCAGTATGGACTAAACTCCAATATAATATCGAGAGTAACAACTTAATGAAACTTGATCAAGGAAATATATCAAATAGTTTTATCTATTTCTCAACATAATCAGTTAATCAAACAGATATAAGTCTGTGAACCTGATTGGTGTGAGAATAAATTAGATGGTACAAAAAACCAATATCCGAGTATCAATCAAGTTGTATCCAACAAACAAGGTCGGATTTATCAACTGTGATTGATCAACGCACAACCTGTGATATTTCAATTACATAAAGAAAATATAATGCGGAAAATAAATAACACAGATACCAGAAATTTTGTTAACGAGAAAACCGCAAATACAGAAAAACCCGGGACCTAGTCCGGACTTGAACACCACACTGTATTAAGCCGCTACAGACTCTAGCCTACTACAATTTAACTTCGGACTGGAATGTAGTTGAGACGTAACCAAGTATCACACTGATTAAGGTACAGTCGTGTTCCTTACATCTCTTGAATCTCGCTAGACCCTGCGCACTTGATTCCCTCAGCTAACGTCCTTTATATGTATCCTAAGAGTTGTTACGACTCAAAGTCGAAGACTTATAAACAAATTTGTCTCCCACAGATAAGTCTATTCCTTTTTGGTTTTCGTCTTTAAATAAAGATCAATGTGAACACGAAACACAACTAACAATCCGATTTTATGTCTCCCGAAGAGCAGCCTAGAGTATTAGTCACCTCACAATAACCTAATTGATATACAAAAGAAGTTATTACGGAATCACAAGAGTCTGAGACGAAGAACTGTTGTGATTACTTTTTATATCTTACCTATCGGAGATAAATCTCGAGATAATCTTAGAGAAGATTAAACTCAATACGATAGAATAGTAAGATCAGGATATGCAGCTACTGCGAAAATAGTTGGACCTGGATTCACGAATCCCAAACGAAGTCTTTAAGTCGTTAAACCTAGTAATGGTTTTCAGAAGAACTAGAAACCTGGGTTAAGAGATAGTCGACTCTAGTTTTCAATTAGGACACACGAAAGTGTCCGGATTAGGTTTCCCAGCTGCTAGAGCTTCTCATTATATAGTCTTCAAATCAGGGATGGTTACAATCAAAGCTAAGATAGTTTATCAACAAAGCAATAAATATTCACCGTTAGATGAAAACCTGACTTAAGATTCAAGCTAAGTTTGCTCAGAAAATAAGAAATCAATCTCCACCGTTAGATGGTTTAGCTTGATATACACAAATGAAATATATTTATATTCAGATATGGAAAAACCGTACCTAAACGTGTATAACAAGTTGGCTCAATAACAGTAACCGAAGTTAGCCATAAATTTTAGCTTAGCTATCTTCATTAAACACTTTTAGACTTAATCTAATAATCAACTAATTATGGTAGATGATCAAATGCATCTAAATGTGTTTCTAAGAGAGTTGTTCAAATGCTCAATATCTCATGGAAATATATGTGAAGCATTTGACATATATTCTGCTTGGTTTGTATGTGTACAAAGTATGTATACTAGAACCAATTCATGAACATAATTCCACGCTTTGCAAACCGAGTTCATATACCTTAAAGGCATTGAAAATTCAGGGACTTCAGTTCGCAAACAGAGTTCGCAAACGAACCTGAGTTCATGAGTATAGACAATATAGTTTGCATACAGAGTGTGTGAACAAGTTGTCATAATTGCCGATTATAGAACATAATCACTGAGTTCGTCAACTACCGTTTCAGACCTTACCTAGTTTCGTCATTCGCAAACTACAGTATCGGACCCGTACAAATAAACTTGTTTGCAAACACTGCTTGCAAACAAGAGTTCCTGGCCCAACTAATATTCCACAGTTCGCATACTGGGTTGTAACCAGACAATGGTAGTAGTTCTAAAACTCTCAATAATCAATTTGAAACATCCTTAGAAGAACGACAATGGTATTACACATATCACTAGCTTCAAGTAATTTTAAAATGATTATTTGATCGATGCGAAACATTCCGAGTTAACATCAAATGATTGTCTCACACAGATCATGTAAGATGTTCAAGGTAATTTTCACATGATCAACTTGACTTAATATTTAGTTTCCAACAAATGAATTGTTCATAACCAAAGTTGCCAAGTAGATGATGAAGCATTTTAAGCTTTAAACTCATATTTCGAAAATTACATTCACGAGATAAACTTAACTCGAAATTTCAATGTATATATAATATAAAGTCTATATAGCTATACAACTTAGTATCATTAGTAGATAGAATTGAAATAGACTTCTGAGTGATAGATAAGTTTTAGTCTCCACATACTTTTTGTCGTCGAAGTTCCTCCAAAGTTTTCAATAGATCTTCTTCTTCAAATGGTGAATGTCGTGAAATCTAATGCTCAACTACACACTTCTATCATAATCCGAGACATAGCTATAAGTAGATTAGAAATCAAGATATAGTTTTGATCAACTAAATTTGACAACAAGCTTGAGATATCAACGCTTGCGAGTTCGATAAACAATGCTCTAACAATATGTACTCTTTATTCAGATAACCTGGAATTCTTATAGTCTCGCCATTAGTACTTCAAGTTAATGCATGTAAAGAGATATCCATATCTGATTCATCTGGAGATGTTTTCTCCTCCTTTTCTTCGTGGTGATTACCCTCTTGACATTCCTCTTCTTCTATTTCATCAACTCGCGGCATGAAAAAATGTTGTTGTTTGCATTTATGTTCTGGTTTAAATGGGTCATCACGGTTGAAACACAACCTCTTATCTCTTTTGTCTTTCATCTGCTCATAATTAAGTTTTTTGATGGGAGGAAAGGAATTATTAGGTGATCTTGACTCAAAACTTCTAGTCTGAAATGATGTTCTGTTGAAAGTGGATTTTGTTGGTGGGTTGGATGTAATATCCTTAGAGGTGTTGGTTGACGAAGATGGAAAATGAGCAGTGGGTTGTGGCTAAGAATAGATCTGAACTTTTTTTATTGTCCACCTACTGTAAGCTCTTGCAACTTAGCTAGGTGAAAGGCTTCATTAAGAGTAGTGGGTTTGAACATCTGAACTGTATTTTTAAGCTCATCTTGTAACGCACTTATGAAACTCAACACAAAATAACTCCCAGTGAGAAGTTTTACCGAGTATAATAGCTTTGAGGATTTCAAACCTTTCATAATAATCTTCCATCATAGAGATTTTTATCAGTTTATTAAACATTCCAACCAATGTAGTCAATATCGGTGTATCGACCAATATTACAAGTTTTTATCGTGTATTGGGAAAAACCTTTACGACATCTAAAATATCAGCAACACGAAGATTGAACGACACAAACTCTCATGCCGGCCGGTACAAACCGATATATTACGTTCACTGATACATTGATAATATTATTAATGGTAATTTGGCAGAATAAATTGTTAAGATCTGGAAACTTTTGCAATATATCTGAAGATTATTCTCTGAGCTGATGATCACTACCTGACATCAGCATCAGCAAGAAGTAGTCGCGGCAAGTATTCGGCATGTTAGACACTACGAAGAAAGGGGGGGAAAAAGAATTGTTGGATTTTAAGTCTACAAAAAAAAATAGTAGTAGTAATAATAACTCTTTCTTTAATACAAATAATCATCTTTAGAAAATTTGGACCTGAAGTAAACCCTTAGTATGTCAATATTAGCTGATTATTCAAGCAAGTAAGATTGTGAAAGCAAGAAACAAGGAAAGAAGATTTACAAGCTGACCTATTTTGGCTTTATCCCACAAACGTTAACATTCGATCTGAAAATTCATGCAAAATTACTGGCAACCCCAGCAACCGCAGCCACATCAGTAAAACTAACACCTAATATGCCCATAACTAACTGAATTCGTGACAAACACGGCTTTTTCTCGTCCAGCATTATCTTTAAATTCTTTTCCATTCTGTTAACCTTTTCCATTATCTTCAATAACAGAAGACATGATATAAGAATCATATCTTAAGAATAAATCGGGGGTATTTAACTGAATCAAGAGTATTTAGGTAATACAGTGGATAGCTTTCTTGAAGTCCAGTCAAATTGCACCAACCGCTCCCCCAGAAGCACTTCAAGCTTCGTTATCGTTCCAGTATCCATCCGTCGCAGAACCAACTCGGCCATGTGGCGGTCATTGCTCAGCAGATAATCAAGATCTTCCTTCACCTGTAAGTAAGTAGTTTACAGTTGAGTTTTTTGTCACCATTGCATATTTCTAACAATTAAACAGTGAGATTTTTATCTATTCCAAACTATGTTGTCAAAGGTGAGCAGGATGCAGGGTTCGATTCAGATGGTGAACGCCTTCCCTTGCCAAAAATCCTCGGGGCTATTCATTTGCGATCACCATCAAGTCAATGATCCAATACGGAAACTTCATAAATATTAAATCGTGTTCCCTACATCAATCACCAATACCAATACTACATTGTGTTCATTAAATCGTGTTCCCGACATAAATCACCAATATTAAATTGTGTTTATTTCTTAATGTAATTAGTTCTTGCCTACAGGACGATTCCCTGGTCAAGAAACAGATACTGTAACTTCCGGTTGCAGCATTGTAGTAGACCTGCTAATCTGCTAAAGCATTTTATGTGTCATATAATCCATCTGAGGCAACTTTCTACACCTTAACCACTCAACCAGTCCAGATACACACTATACCTATCTAAACTTTATCTCTCAATTCGTAATTAAAGATAAGAGAACCTACATTAAACTCTAGATGGCACAATTCTGAACAATTGATTCTCCCCGATGCCAATCTTATCTTTCCATATCAGATAATTAATTAACAACTGAGAAGGTAAATCTTTTCTTTCCATATTTGACGGTGATTGACGAATAATTAACGTGAAGATTATTGATCAACATTTCCCAAAACTTTCTCAATTGGCAACTTTCTACACCTTAACCACTCAACCAGTCCAGATACACACTATACCTATCTAAACTTTATTTCTCAATTCGTAATTAAAGATAAGAGAACCTACATTAAACTCTAGATGGCACAATTCTGAACAATTGATTCTCCCCGATGCCAATCTTATCTTTCCATATCAGATAATTAATTGACAACTGAGAAGGTAAATCTTTTCTTTCCATATTTGACGGTGATTGACGAATAATTAACGTGGAGATTATTGATCAACATTTCCCAAAACTTTCTCAATTCGATCTTCCTCATCAATTTAATCAGCCGCTAAAGGAAGCTACTCTGTTTTCTTTTTCTAACCCAAAAATAAATAAATTATATTTTGCTTCTTCTTATGGCAGCTACGCTGCTTTCTTTTTCCAACCAAAAAAAAAAAAGAACAATTGGTAGGGTGACTAGATTGGCGCATTGCCTCGCCTCGTGTTTCGAACAACAAGACCCCAAGATATTGCCTAGCAGGCCATTATACATTGGTATAGTTGTGTAGGTAATTGATACAGGTAATAGATGATCATGCATTTACATTCTACTTATATGCAAACACTATAACAAACTCTATATGTTTAAATGACTGGTTCCATTTCTGAATCTTGATTTCCTTACTAGTCAGAAATCCATCAGATTTTCCAATAATTCGTTACACTCTCACTTGCATGGAATTGACAAATCTTAAGAGTAAAGGTTGATTTTTCAGCCTATGTACCAGACAAGTGGTATATACTATGGTTTCAAAATCGTCTAATTATTTTTTTAAGCAGAGACAGCATAGGCTATAAGGTACTAACCTACTGGTCCTACGTAAACTTACTTAATCTCGTTGCTGATAGATATTGTTTACTTAACTAAATAAATGACTCGCTCTTTCGAGGCCTACCTTGGCACCAGGTAAAAAATTATGACTTCTTGTGGTCCAATTTCACTAGACCGCAATGTTAACTACTTAAGGTAAGTTGGTAATTCTCTCAGGAACTACAGATAATGAAAGTGCAGATCTAAGCTTGGATTGTTTGTTTATAATGGGCTTGCTGCTTGTGTGATGAGTTTCATGTTTTTTCATAGGCGGTGATATCCAAACCCTCACCTCTTTAAAACAATTCAGTTCACTACTTCACTAGAACGCGGCCAAAACTAGCTACAAAATAAAAGTCTAGTTCAAAGAAACATGCAAAACCTACTCATATTTCATTAGTAATCAGTCAACATACAACCAAAAATTAAATACAAGCATGATAACAAAAATTAGCTAATTACACTAATTGACACAAACACGATATCATATGAATTATGAGCATAAAGAAAACAAAATTAGAAAGGCACCTTATTCACCAGACACCTAATTCGAACTACGCGAGTTTGGATTTGACAAAGTTGTTAAGAACTCATAGTGGTTCTCGATTCTGAAAGAGCCACTTCTGCCTCTAGACACACATCCAATGCCACAAATTCAAACCTAATTTGCTTATCCATTTTACCTTCTTCTACTTCCTCAGTATCATCTGACCATTCTTTTTCATCAGCTTCCTGCAAAATTACCAATTACCAATTCAAGCACTAAAAATCGTAATTTAAGCATAAAATGAAAATTCAAGCATAAAAATCAATCTTTACACACCTGAATTTTATCTTGACGACGGGATAATTGACGAATCTCCTCAAGGAATGGAGGCATAGAAAGATCACTAGAATCCAGAGCATAAACTTCTTCAGTAGTTAAGATGGCTTTAAGGTGTTCTATGTTAACAAGAATGCACTTCTCACAACCTAATAAAGTTAAGGATGGAGTGTCAAGAAGAATTTGGTATTCCGCTTCTGTTAATCCTGTTTTCTTCCTAATGAAATCCATACCTAAATCAAGCTTCTGACCTCGACCTACTGAATCATAAACCCACCATGTTTTGGTATCCAATATCTCCTGATGATCGAGTGGTTGCACTTGACATGAATAATACCGTGATCGAAGAGTTCTTGTACCTCCCATCATTTCTCTCTAAAATTTAGGGTTTTGAGAGATTTTGTTTCTCCCGAATCGTTTTCTTTCTCGCGTTTAAAACCCTCAAACAGATTTTTTTCTTTTGTTTTTTTAAATTTAAAAAATAAAAAATAAAGCAGTGAAGACTGAAGAGGAAAGTTCACCACATTTCTGAAGAATGGTCCGAAACAAACACTATGCGCCGTGGAGTTTAATTACGTGGCCTATTCCTATGAACCATAGCAAAAATATCTATTTGTCATATCAGATTACATGACAAATTAGTTGTGTCGCCATGAAAAAACGTGATAGTGTCTGTACCGAGGGATATTCACTGTAGGTCTATAGCGCTGGCCTTATATGATTATAGTTGGCGTTGTAATCACCATCACTCGATGGACAATATATAGTTTACCGGCTATTTTGTAACGTCTACTCCCCCTACTTCATTTCTATATATACGCCCTTTAACTTCATCAAATTACTCTCACCTACTTCTACATATATTTTATCTATTTCTTTATCTATATTCTTAACTTTAAATTTCGTAATCATCAATGGGGAAATCTGATGAAGAGAGGAATATTCATGTCAATCGGTTTAGATCGCAGCAAGAAATGCATCAAAGGAGATTGCAACGACTTGATGATGAGGAAGCTGAAGATAGAGACCTAGTGAACACTTTGATACTCGTACATTCGGGACAAATACCTAGAGTTTCAGAGCTAAAAGAAGTATTCACGAGAAGATATATGTATCGAGCGAGGGAGTAGTTCCACCAAAAGTTGATGCACGATTATTTTCTTCCCACTTGTGTGTACTCTGGTCAAGATTTCCAACGTCGATTCCGCATTGCCCTGACACCTGGTGATAAAGATTATTTATGAGCTTTGTCGGGTAGAACCTCAATTTAATTATCAGTTTGATGCACTGAATATTAGAGGTCATAGTCCTGAACAAAAAAGTTACTTCGGCTCTAAGGATTTCAGGTTATGGAAAACCAAAGGATTCGAACGATGAGTACCATCGTATAGGCAAAAAATAACTCCATTCACTCATCTTTCATTGTTTTGCTAAGTAGTAATTAATCATTTTGGCCCAATGCATTTACGAAAACCAACCATGGAAAATGTTAGAGAAATATTAAAGGAGAATGAGGATAGGGGATTCTCAGGAGTGCTAGGTAGCCTTGATTACATGCATTGGGTATGGCAGGGGTGCCCTACTTATTGAGTCGGTCAATATAAAGGGTGTTACCCAAAACCAACCTTTATCCTTGAAGCTGCTGCTTCTTATGATTTTTGGATATGGCACGCTTTTTTCAATCATCCGGGTTCACAAAATGATATTAATGTTTTGCACAAATTGCATCTACTTGAAGATCTAAAGTATGGAATTTGTCCCTAAGTTTATTTCATAGTCAACGACCATCAATACACTCATGGTTATTATCTTGCGGATGGTCTAAAATGGTCATGATTGGTTTAATGTTACCATCAGGCCCCTGCCTGCGAAGTGGGTCTTCAAACCGGCATTTTAACCAATGCCAAATGACGATGAGGAAGGATGTGGTATGGGCTTTTGGAATTTTGAAGAGGAATTTCACTATCATTTGTAGTCCATATCGTGGTTTAAGTCCTCGTAAAATGCACAAGATATGCTCATTTGCATAATTCTACATAACATGGTAATTCAGGAATCCTGTCGTGATAAAGAGTGGATTAAATATGAATATGAAGAATTGAGGCATGAGAGTCAACCTGAAAGAGGCTTTCCTGCAACAAACTATGCGCATATGACTAATACATTCAAAATTGGAATTTGTATGACATGTTAAGAGAAAATCTGAGAGTGAATCTTTGGGAAGAGTTTGGAAGAGTCGTCGGCCGTAGTTATTAAGTTTTATATTACATATATTAGTTTAAACATTTAATAATTAATTTGTTTGCAGTTTGTGTTATTCAATATTATTTTTTTTAAAAAATATTCAATTGTCACCTAGCGGTTTTTAGTTAATCGAGAGATAAACACTTTATCGCCAACAGATAGTTTTCCCCAACGGCTTTCAATATATCCCCTATATATACGCCTCATCTCATTTCAAAATCACACCTTCTACACCAACCTTCTACGAAAATATTCTATTCTCACTATTTAATTTCAATCAATGTGCTTAATCCTAACTTTAATATAAGATTTATATCTTTGAAGAAACTATGTAATATACTATCTGAAGAAGGGTGAAGAAAAGCGCCAAGCTGGTTTAGTCAGTCAGAGTTATTGGGGTAAAGATCATGAGACCTTCTGCAATGACATAGGTAATCCTCACAATCGGGATCATGCATAACTGTTTTGTCGATTTTTTGAAATATGAAAACCAGTAGAAGATTTTATAGCTTTAGTTCGAGTTGTAAGTCGATATAGACTTAGGGGTGAAACCTATGATGAAATTTTTGTGTAATCTCGGGAGGAATGGCGAATATGGAAAAGAAAGAATTTTGAATACAAACTCATTTTTAAATCCTCAAGAAGTTTCTCATTACCCGTGAGAGATTTTAGTACGATGTAATGATGCTAATTAATGTGGTGTTATAATTAAGTAAAATTTATCAAGTATAATGCAATAACATTTCAAATTAAAACTCAACATTTCAAATTGAATTTAGAATTAATACATCGATTATTTAGAGGTACTACTACATCGAACGCATCATCCGCGTCATCATCACCAGCTGGGTTGTGATTAAATCCAGCTTGTTGTTCAATTTGTGCTTTTAGCTTGTCAAATTCGAGTTACCACACATGTTTTTGTTGCGCGTTCATAATTGAAGTGTCTGCACCAAGAATCTTATGCTTGTCATAGTTATTGACAAATTTTTCTTGAGAAAACCAACCTTTTTCGTCTCTATGTTTTGAAATTTCCGGTCAACCGCTATTTGCTTCCCAATGGTATCCTGATGTTCCATAAACTACGTCATGTTAAAACTATCGTATTTATCCACCTTTCTTGAGCTACTTTTTTATCCAGTCTTACTATGTTTCCTCCTAAAAGTTTTTTATTAGCATCATCATCGTTGAGAACTAAGTTGGCATTTGGGTTTCTTGTGGTATATCGTGAAAAAATTGGATTTGATGTACCTGGTGAAAAAAATGAAGAATTTGGTGTTGAGGGAGAAGAATTGTATGGTGATCTTTCGGGTGCTTGTTGATTAGCTGTTAACACGTCTGGATTATATTTGTTCAACACCTTTAAAATATAATAACAACTTTCGAATTGGAAATTTTTTCCATACTTGCGTTGCCAATATGTACGACATTGTGTTTCCACATCAACATCCACAGCACCACTCTCCTGGCCTCTCTTTGCTTGTATTGTCGCAACAACATAAGAGGCGACTTCCTTATTGATCGTAATGAAACATTGTGACAACCCAGTCGCATCAAGATAATTGATGTTCATATTTTGTTCTTGATATTTCATAAATATGTTATCCCACATGGCGTTACCATGTTGATATGCACCACTTATACAATCTTGAGTAAAAAAAATATAATTACGACAAAAATATCCATCTTCAGATATAGCGAATTTGGACTCCGAACTTTGTTACTTTTTTTTACCTTTACTTTTGTCTTGAGTTTGAGATTGAGATTGAGAATCCATATTACAAGAAATTAAGAAGTGTAGAGAAGGTGTGATTAGTTTATCTTGTTTTAGATTAGAAGAATAGTGAGATATTGAGAAATTCTAGAGAGATTTCTGATGTGACTTGAAATGCTTTTAAAGTTGAGTATGTATAAGGGGATTTTCCATCCGTTGGATGAGGCGATGATTAAACCAACGATCTATAGAAAGGCCAGCATTGGAGCTGTCTAGACCCTCGAGCGTTGTTCTGACCATCGAGCGATGGAATCCCTATCGCTCGCTAGAGATGCTGTTGCGTATGCCTAAGTGGTATATTTTACACTTAGACACTTAGTTTTCCCCTTTTTTCATACCCATAGTGGGTGCAAAAGTGGTAAACTATGTTGTTTGACATGTGCCTAGGAATATGCCTAAAAAGTGTATGTTTGACATGTTCTGATGATCTTATAACCCTCCGTGTTTAGAATCTCGACCCTCATTACATAACTCCCTAAATTAAATCAATGGTGGAGATCGAATGTTACGTACACACTCGTTAAGGAGTCTGCACAAAATCCGACTCTACAAAGTTAGCATTATTTTTGACAAATTGGAAAGTGACATAAATTGAAGTTGAGGAGGATGTCTCCTATTACGTTGTAATCTGTATTCGCCAAGGGTGCTGGTGGTAGGCTAAGAAAGATACCTACAATTATACTGCAAGTGCACAACATCTATAGTAGACAAAGAAAATACAGGTCGATCACACAGAGACTAGGGCGATGTAGATTTGATTCTAAAGTCTTACTAAAACTGATTCAAAAGAAAGAATAACACAAAGGTTGTTTTGTTGGGTGTCGATACGACGAAACAGATGATATGAAAAATAAACTAGAATGCAAAAAACAAAGCAGAAAACAAATGAAATAGAGGATTTAAACACACAAACAAGAAGTACTAGGGCAGTTGAATCCAATATTTAACCTAGGCTAGATAATTCAGCTAACAGTGTTGTCCCTTGAATCGACGGTAGAGATACGAGTCTCTCGTTCTTCCGATAATGTAAAGATTCTTAAGAAGAAGGTTTATTGTCAAATAAAGGATTATTCCCTAGAATTAGATGTCTTTTTATAGCACAACTAATTACAAACCAACCATATCAATGAAGCATGAGTTGGAGTAACAACATATAATGTTATAACGACTACGAATGCAAGACATTCGAAGTGAAAGTTATATGCTGGCACACAAATACTAAACCATTCCATAATAATCTAAGTAGATTAAGACCTTCATCTCAACCCTAGTTATGAAATTCAGCACATGGTGAAGAAATACTGAAATTTAATCTATATTACTGCTTGGTGCTCCGGCTAATCTGGGCATACCTTTCATCAACAACCCATTCTCTATTTATACAAAAGTTCCCCAAAATACAAATCCCATTTTCAACAAAGTACAACGACAAAATTAGGATTTTGATTTTTTTTATCACTCACCACTGAACCCGCCACCCTAATTATCTTCATTTGTCTGCTGCTACAGATAGTATTTCAGAGAATTCAAGCTTTTAACTCGACAAACCCTGCTGCTTCTGTTCTTCATAGCCGCCCTACTGTCGAATAATTCAGAGACTAGGCTTAGGTTAAAAATAGGGATAAGAGAGAGAGAAGAGGGGGCAGTTGGACAGTGATGTAGATGGGAAGAGAACTTGGTTCTGATCTCATAAATGGAAACAGTAGAGAGATAGAGTGGTCGTGAAATGGGGAAGAAGGAAGATGGCAGTGAACAAGATACTGGTGTTGATGGTTTGACGAGGGCATAAAAGTTCTCACTGAATTTAGGGATGTGCAACAAAGGGCATGTTTGGGTGTTGAGCACTATCACATAACTTAGGTGTATGAGAGTTAATCTTTAACTTGTTTCACTATTTTCCAAGATGAGAATATTAACCGTTTGGCATGCCCATTGTTGAGTGCTGACTTTAGCAGCAAGCCTGTTATAGGAGCGACATGGTTTATTAGAGGGACGGCATTGTAATAGGACAAAAAGGATCATTACATGATAATTCAAGTGTCTCTTATCCAAAAAAAACTGAAAATGACAAATTAACCCTCATAATTGATAACCTAGTTTAGTGTTAATGATTAATTTCACTTATATTAACTCAAAATCAAAATCAAAATCAGATTTTTAGAGTTAAAAAAAAAATTAGAGGAGAAGGTCAATCTCAATCAATTGAAGAAATTAACCAACAAAATGAAGAACCAGGACATGAAAATGACCGGGTATACTTCTAAATTAGTCTTAACTAGCTTTTTGTTGCTCAAAGTTATCTGAAGTACGTAAAAAAATCATTTTTTTTTACATTTTCAGAGCTAATTACGGTTGGAATTTTGCTCATAACCAACCGTAAATCGAAGTTACGGTTCGTAAAAGATGAACTGTCAACCGTAACTGGTACGGTTGGTAACTAAATGCTCGATACGAACCATAACTGAAGAAAATTCTCAGATATAAGAACATATGGTTGGTAATTGAACTATTACCAACCGTAACAACATCAAAATCTCCAGTTACGGTTCGTAATTGAGTTAAAATAAACCGTAACTCACATAAACCCAGAAATTTCAATTTCAATTTTCATCTAAAATCCTAATTTTTGATAGAAATTAAACTTAAATCGAACAAAATAAACCAAATCGTAACTGGATTTTCAAAACATACCTCATATAAGTCATTACACTACACTTGATTAATTTTCGAATTGTCGATTAATCGAAGACGATGAAATTTTGAGTTTTAATGGAGGTTACGGTTAATGGGAGGAGGAAAAGAGAAGAAGAAAGAAAACAAATTTTCAATTTAGCTTTGATTTAGGTTAAAAAATGGGGAGGGTAATCTAGTCAATTTACACCCTCTATAGGACATCCCCTAACCAACTAGAGGGACATTACTATCACACTGCCTCCCCTCTAATAAACCATGCATCCCCTATAACATGCTTGTTTAGAAGAGCCTCTCACTTTCTTCTCTTCAATTGTCACTATAGCCACCAATTATCCGCCCTATTCGCCTCTCCAAAGCACCAAACTTTATTTAACTACCTAAAATCACAAAAATAACTCAGTGCAACTAAATTTACTCGAAAACAATAAAATACGGGATTTGGTATAAAATGTGAAATTAAATCACATAAAATGAGATAATAGCCAATGAAATGTTATATAATTATGCACTATTTGGCACCTATCAGCTGGTAATGTGTATACTTAGGAGTGTTAATGAGGATTATAGAGTTCCCCTTAAGAATAATATCCCTAAACCCTCTGCTATCAGCTAACTCCACCGCAAACAAAGCTCCATGGGATTTAGCCTCTACAACAGTAGTATAATTGAGAACCTTGTTCTGACAACTTTGAAATACCAGCTTTACTATCCTTTGCAATAACACTACACCTGATACCTCTTACACCAGTTGCACAATCGAAATTCACCTTGATATTGTTACTTGGAGGAGGTTACTATTAGTCCTTTTGAGACTCTAAAATATCCATCTCAGTGGGGATAACCCCAATCTCAGTAGTGATAATCTCTAAGTTATGCCAGTGTTGGTCTTCTATTATAACAGTAGGAATGTTGAACTTTCCTTCGTTGAAAATGATGTTATTTCTAGACTCTAAATAGCCTAAAGCATACAAGCCTCATCTTCAGTTTGGAATAGTCTCCACTTTCGGCAAGTCATCTAGAAATATAGTCTTGAATAATATCGTTAGAAGAAGTACTAGTTTTATGATCCAAAAGATAAGCAAAAATGGCATCTCGAGAAGCTTGACAATAGAGAAATAAATGATCAACAATTTCTACAGATCCATTGCACAACCTACAGTCAGCATTGACATTATTTATGTGTTTACTAATGTTTCCTGCTACATCCAACCTATTCTTAAGCAGTCTCCATAAAAACAGAAGTATCTTGCGAGGAAGATACTTTACATGCCAGAACTTCTTCCAAGGAGAATTAGAGCATGTGGGGAGTAGATGGTTGTCTATCCTCTAAAGTTTTCAGAAAAGACTTACCTTTATAGGCGCCTGATGTATGATGAGCCCATATCAACTTATCTCTTGAGTTGGTGACTGCATCAGAAAGTTTTCCATATCAACTATGTTGTTATAATATCTTCATAACAACATAGTGGTTGAACAACTGCTGTAACTTGGATTCATCCCATCTGTTTTCATTATGAATTATCTGATCTTTTACCTTCTTTATGTTTGGATAATTGTTGGGGTTGACTTCAAGGGTATTTTTCATCAAATTTGGAATTCAAAGATCATTCCATATGTTTGTGCTTTTTCCATTTACCACTGAACAACAACACCCATCCTTCATATCCTATATGCATTTGAGCATGACATTAAAAGTAGATGAACATTTTGCAGGCTTTTTTGCTTCCCAAAAACTACCATACTTTATATACTTGGCCTTTATCAGTTAAGACCATAGATGGTCAGGGTCATCAAAAAACTTCCAAGTCAATTTAACTATCATGGCCTTATTGGTATTCTAAAGAGATCTAATCCCCAATCGACCTTTGTCTTTTGTTAGTTCCAACTGCTCCCACTTTCTGAAATGTATCTTTTTGTCATCTCTGTTATGACCCTGTTTATAGGCAAAACCCGTTTATGCTGATTTTGGTAATTTCGATGAGTGAATGAGAAATAAATCTAAACCCTAAACAAATGTACTGCACGGGAGTACTTTAGATTCGATAGATCAATCTACAAAAATCTGGCCTAAACCAAGAAATGGCTATTCCGGATTTGCTTCGGTCACAAAGAGGAGGAGAAGGGCTGGTTTAGGGAGGGAAGCGAAGAGAGTATTGAAACCAGAGCAGTTCTGGAAGAGTAGTACTTGACTTGTATCAGAAGATGAAAGCTTTGAGAAAGCTAGCAAGAGTTGCCTTTCTGAGTGTTGTATTTCTCCCTGACCAAAAACTTGTGTTTTGGTGGAAATAGGTAAAACCTATTTATACAAGTCCAAGTGAAACGTACTCTGGTCTCGTAAGAAAAGAAACGGATGAGTTAAATGGGAAGAGGTGGTAATGCCTGGTATTGATGGAATTTGATGGAATTGATGTTCCATAATGAAAGAGCGTTTCACTATTACTTCCTGCATTTACTAACCGTTTTATTCTTATTACACCTTCTTGAAACGGGCATTTTTGTATGCCGCACGCTGTAGACCGCCAAACCAAAACCCTAATGAGCATCCCCCAGTTTGTGACATACATTTTGATGTCTCGAGTGTTTTCGTGGAAAACATATAGCATGTCGCTGGTGTTTGATAAGTTAAGACTGAGAGACTTGCCGGCTCAGTGGCGACCTTCGACGGTCGAGGTTTTGTACAAGAGGAATCGTGGCCTTTGATGTAGGCGCGGCATGCAAAGTGCAAGGGTTGCACGACATGTGCCAATGGCATGTGTGGCATGCCTCGGCCCTGGGTTGCACGTCGGGTGCAAGTGGAAGTGCCAAAGTGAAAGTGTTGCACGACATGTGCCAGTGGCATGTGTGGTATGCCTTGGCTCTAGGTTGCACGTCGGGTGCAAGTGGAAATGCCAAAGTGCAAGTGTTGTACGACGTGTGCTAATGGCGTGTTTGGCGGCTTTGGCCCTAGGTTGCACGGCTTGGCATGCCAGGTTGCAAGGGTTGCATGGCATGTGCCAATGGCGCGTGTGGAGGCTTTGGCCCTAAGTTGCACGGCTTGGTAGGCCAAGTTGCAAGGGTTGCACGACATGTGCCAACGGCGCGTGTGGCGGCTTTGGCCCTAGGTTGCACGGCTTGGCATGCCAGGTTGCAAGGGTTGCACGGCATGTGCCAATGGCGCGTGTGGTGGCTTTGGCCTAGGTTGCACGGCTTGGTATGCCAGGTTGCAAGGGTTGCACGACATGTGCCAATGGCGCGTGTGGCGGCTTTGGCCCTAGGTTGCACGGCTTGGCATGCCAGGTTGCAAGGGTTCCACGACATGTGCTAATGGCGCGTGTGGCGGATTTCGCCCTAGGTTGCACGGCTTGGCATGCCAGGTTGCAAGGGTTGCATGGCATGTTCCAATGGCGCACGCTTTTGTCATGGTTGCCATTTTGTGCAATGGTGTTGCATTTTGGAGTTTTGGCATGGTTAACGTGATGATTGCGCGTTGCTTTGCGGTTTGGCACGGTTGCTACATCTAGTGCAATGATTGCGTATTTATTTGCGATTTGGCATGGTTGTCATATTTAGCGCGACAGTTGCGCGTTATTTGTAATTTTGGCATGGTTGCCATATTTTGCACAATGATTGCATGGTACATGCAATTGCTATGTTTTGTGTGATGAGTGCACGGTGCGTGCATTTGGCATGTTTTCCATGCTTTTGCGCAATGATTGTACGGTACGTGCAATTGCTATATTTTGCACGATGTTTGCACGGTATGTGTATTTGGCATGTTGCATGACATGTGTGAGTGGCACGATTGCCATGCTTTTGCGCAGTGATTGCACGGTACATGCAATTGCTATGTTCTGCGCGATGATTGCACGATGGGTGCATTTGGCATGTTTGCCATGCTTTTTGCGTAATGGTTGCGCGGTATGTGTGAATCTAGGGTTTCGCGCATCGAAACCCTAATTTAGTATTTGAAAAAGGGTACCCTGGTGATTTTTACATAAGCGCGTTAAATGCTCTAATAAATGTGCTAGTGTCACCGGTGACGTCATGCTATAGTGAGGTTTTACGGTTTTACACCTTGTTTTAAAACCACCATCAATATTAAGTCCCCTGCTTAGCTTGGAACAGGGGCCTTGTTGCGAGGTAAGCATAAGATGGCGACATACGAGGATATAACTGAGATAGTAAGTCGTGAAAGAGGTCCGAGGAGATTTGTCTGACCTTTTTCGAGATATAAGTGGAATCTGCAATCCTTGCATCCGGTAGCTTTGCACAAATACCAGTATGACTAGGTGTTTTTGGGGCCAGGCTTTGGAACGCGAGGCGGAGCTGCTAGCATAGACTGGTCACGAATGAGGCTTGTCAACACAAATGGGCTTAGAATGGGCGTGGGCCATTTGGCAGAGCATGACGTTGGCAAAGCATGGTGTCGGCAGACTGCTCGGCAAGGCATGGCGTTGGCGCAAGAAGGAAAGCGCGGGTCGCTTTGGCGAGGCACGACGCGGCATAGGAAGGAAAGCACGGGTTGCTTTGGCGCCGACGCAAAAGGAAAGCGTGGATTTCTGGGGTCGCGGCAAGGCTTGCTCTTGTGGGCTCGATTTCCTTTCCTTATTCAAAAATCAGGAAGCGTTACACCCAAAAAGGGGATTACTTCTTTTCTCATGATGCGCCACCGGATTTGTGTCCGGGTCTTGATGCTGGTAGGGACATGCAATAGTAACGCCAGTAGGTACATTCCCAGGATTTACGTTTCTTTTCTTTATTTCCTGTTTAGAATCTTAGAGAAACTTTTGTTGAGGCTAAACTTCCGATTGTAACGTAATCCCATCTTGTCTGCTTAAAATCGACTTCTCTCTTTTCCCCTTTTTCTTTTAGGGTTGGTGCGACATATATTGTTGGTGAAATTGTACCGTCTTCCTCTTCCCAGTGCAGAGGTGGGGATCGCTTGGCAAAGCATGGCGCTGGCAAGGAAAGCGCGGACTATTGACAACGTGCAGGTTGAGCATAGCGTTGGCGCGGGAAAGGCGCGGACTGCTTGGGCGTGGTAAGGCTTTTCCTTGCGGGTCCAATTCTCATTCTTCATTCACGACTTCAATAGGGAATCCTTTCCTTATCCAAAATCTTAAAAGTGCCATGTCTATGAAAAAGGGGCGTCACTCCTCCCTCCACGTCATGTTGCCGGTTTTGCTTTCCTCCCTCGCTGCAGGTGGTGAAACATTGGTAAGCGCGTTTCTGGTACATATCTTCACCTTCCTTACTCCTGATTAGAGATTTTGACGGGAGATCTTGCTGAGGCTGAGTCCCCGGCTGTAATGTAGGCCCATCTTGTCTTTTTCGGGAATCAAGGAGAATCTGTGATCCTTGTGTTTGGCAGCCTTGCGTGGACTTTGCTTGTGGTACCGCAGGTCAGGCAGCGGAGTGGTAGAGGTCGGTTGAGATGAAAGTTGTAGGCCTCGACCTGGAATGGTCGCGCCTCTTCTAGGATAGGCTTTGGAACGCGGAGCGGAGTTGCTAGCATTGACTTGGCGTGAAGGGAAGCCGCTTGCATTGGGTCGGCTTGGGATTAGCCGTCAGCATTGGTGGGATTGGACCTGGAGCCGTTAACACTTGGTCGTCTTGAAACGAAGCTGCTTGCGTTACTCGGCTTGGAGTGGAGATAACTTGAGTTCCTTGGAAGGATGTCGACTGGCTTCGGTTCTGTGGGATGATGGCAACTTTGTCTGAATTAGGGTTTGGCATGCCGAAACCCTAATTAGCGCCCTTTAGTAGAATTGATGTATAATTCTCGTACGAACTCGGATTTCGACGGTCCGTCCCTCCATTCTGAGCGGAAAAGAATTTCCTATCTCCTTAAGAGGGAATATTTAGGTTTCAAGCTCGTCCGGGAGGCGAAAATAGCCTGACAGTAAAATTCAGGAAGAATTCGAGAGGGATATTGCGGGCCTGACGTGGCATAGTCGCACCCAGTCATCCGTTTCATGGAGCAAGAAGGGACATTTATCTTGTCCAAACTCTAGAAACTCCGTCCGCATGAAAAGAGATATTGACCTTCTCCTGTTTTGTGTTGCTCGTCCAGATCCGCGCCTTCATCTGTAGTGTCTCTCCAATGGATTCCAAAATTTATCGAACTTCGTCAGAATGCGACAGATGGATGAAATATGCGTTCGGCAACGACCGAGTTGGAGCTAAAATTGGAGATTGTGGTTGTGTGTTCCTATCTTGTGTGGTCGTTGGGCTTTACAGTGATTGTTTCCATGGTGAAGCTCTGGCCGGTATCAACAAACGGGCGGCAACAGTTCTTGGAAGAAGATGTGATCAGAAGAGATTTGTAAGGAAGAAGTGGCGCTTAAAGCACAATCCTTAGCAAGGAAGAGCGGCGGCTACGACAAGATCCTTAGAAAGAAGGAGTGGTGGACACGACATGATCCTTTGCAGGAAAGGGGCGTTGAAGTGGCTTCGGTGCTCGGAGAGGACGTTGAAACTTATGGAGTAAAGACGCTGAAGTTTCGTCTTCGGATCCTAGAGCAGCTTATGGAGAGAACGCTGAAGCGGAGCGGATGTTGGAGCAAATGTTTAAAGTGGAGCCGCTGCTGAAGCGAACATTGAAGCGGAGCCGCTGGAGAGGCTACGTCAATCAGTATGTTGTAAGGTTGGGCTCCCTTCAAGCAGACAGTGGTTAGGAGTCCCCAGTTCCATCTGTCAATCGTGCTCTCCAAGAGAGGTTGGGATTTGGGAACGATTTCTCTGGTTGGAAAAGGCTATTTCCCTGATGCGGTGCGGTTGAGGGATGCAAATATGTCTTGACGTTGTGCCTTGGGGAAACATAGAATCTCACATAAATGTTTCATCATGGACTGCACAGTTTTGTGGGCGAAGTCCCCATAAATCATGCGTCTCTTGACAGGAAGAGAGTCTTCGTGAACTCAAGGGGTTTGCTGATTTTCTTTTCTTCGATTTTAGAGAAGTTGTTCCTGATCTTTACGTGTGATGAAATCCGATTGTTGATTCCCTACGGGGCGTTCAAGTGCAAAGCTAGAAGGATGCAAGCTGCTGTAAAGATGCAAGCTGCTGTAAAGATCCAAGCTGTTGTAAAGATGCAAGCTGGAAGTGAAAGTGTGATGCTGGAAGGACGCAAGTTATGGAAAAGATGCAAGCTGCCGGCGCTGGAAAGATGTAAGATTCCGGTATCGGAAGGACGCAGGCTGTCAGTGTGCTGGAAAAGATGCAAGATGCTGGCCTGGAAAGACACAAGTTGTTAGCGTTGGATCTTATTGGAACGAGCGCCAGCTTGGCATGAACGTTGGCTTGGAAAGGCGCTGGCTTGGCGTGGGTGCTGGTTCCGGCGTGGGAGCTGTCTTGGCGTGGCGCGCTAGCAATAAAGTGGGCCAGCATATTCCAGGTATGTACTCCAGCGTTTCTTGTGTTGGTGCAAACCCTAGCCATAGGTATGCCTCCCATAAATCTGTAGAAATATTGTTCTTCTCTTCGAATATTACCGTAGTAGCGTCAGCTACCTCATGAATAGTGACTGGTAATTGTTATGATGCAAAGTATGTACACATGGGCATGCAACTGATTCCACGAAGACTGGGCGTTAGGGTTTCTCTGAGATCCAAGGTTGCAGGCCAAGGTGACCGAAGGTCCTTCTGCGGACGTGGGCAAACAACAAGATCCGGAGGTTGGAAGGTTGTCCAAAGAGTTGGAGCTAAAACAGGCGGTCCTCCAAATGACGAATGACGTCTTCTTAGAGAAGAGCAAACCACTGTTGAATGGCTTCCTTTGGATGCACTTCTGTCTTCTGAAATTCTTTTTTTTTTCCGAAAAGAAAATGAAACACCTGGCTTATGGTTTTGATTTTCTGGATTTATGGGTTGATAGACAAGTGTTACCTATGAGGGTTTTGGGTTATTATTCGGGATGAACCGTTTTAGGATGATGTCATTTTTTGGTTATGATTGTAAGTGATACGGACATCCCGGGGAAGATATGGAACCGTGAACATTGCGTGTTGGTAGATGACATGGGATGAAACATAACATGGCTATTGGTTTTATCATTCCCGTGAAAACTTGAAATTGTAAACCATATATTATGTCTAGGCAAGACTTACTCGGTTTCCCGGATCTCCTGATGAAAAAGGGATCCTCCGTGTGTAAGATCGAGTTTTGTGGGAAGCACCGCCGCGATTGTGGAAAGTCCCCAGTCGTTTTGAGTCACTTGATGACTGGATCGTTTGCTTTCGGTTTCTGTGAAGTCCCCAGCCGTCTCTTGCGGTTTGCGACTGATGACCAGGCTGTCTGGTAGTCGAGTTGTGGATCCCTGTACAGATCGCTCGCTTATGACGTCCTGATGTATGGATCGAAGTATGAGATCGAGGATTGAAAACTGACATTGTAACCGAAATATCAATCTCCCACTGTGGTCTCCAATTGTTTATAGGAAAAAACCGTTTCTGCTGATTTTGGTAATTTCGGTGAGTGAATGAGAAACAAATCTAAACCCTAAAAAAATGTACTGCATGGGAGTACTTTAGATTCGAGAGATCAATCTATAAAAATATGGCCTAAACCAAGAAATGGTCGTTCCGGATTTGCTTCGATCACAAAGAGGAGGAGAAGGGCTGTGATTGATGTTTTTTCTGAGGTTGTAGTAATGAGGATTCGTTTCAGAGTTGTAAAGGAAATGGAAGTTTTAGATTTATAAAAATATATATACAAAAATATTAAAAATGGGCGAGAGTACTGGGACTAAAGATTCGACCATTTTTTTTTCATTTTCAAATGGTTCAGAAATTAATTCTAGCAATTATAGTTCAAAAACAAAACAAATATTAACTCTAGTTTATTGCCAAGATAGATTTTATAAAATATTACTTGTATTTCTTAAGCATGGCATATCAAAAATCCCTAGGACTAAGCATACTCCATCAAATGAAATCACAAGTAATTAATTTAAAATCTTAATTCAATTAAAATTAGTGCAAAAAGTAAATAAAAGAATTAATGAAATTACCACATGGATGAAATTCGACCTCCTCCGTCGTCCCAGTGGTGGGGTTTAACTCATCATGTAGAAAGCATACTCAAAATATTTATTTATTGCTCAAATGGTGTTTACAATGAAGAGAAGAAGAGAAAATGGTGTAAAATTGTAATCTGCGACGCACAAAAAGCGTCACAGAATGAACGATAAAATACAAGTGTTGCTGCTGTTTAGACAGCACTGTGACCCACGGTTGTGCGTCTTAGACACTGTTGATAAACGACTGTCCTTGCGAGTCCGTTCTTCGTGTTCTTGGTGTTCTTCATCAGCAGCAGCAACAGAGTTTCATCAACTCTTGATTTCTGCTTCTCTGGACCTCCTCTCGACCCCAAACTCTCGACACCCTCTCTAGTAGACCAAAAAAGCCTATTTATACCCAACAACAGCTCCAAATCTCGCCAATAACTCCAATATAGTTCTTCATTATGCGGGCAGTGAATAACAATATTTTCCGAATATTTTCTTACCAAACTTGGAATTTCTTGCGTAAACTTCCTCCCTCCACGCTCCAAATCGATTCTTCACGACCCAAAGTGATGCTCGAGCCATTCCACATCATCAAAACACGTCCATAACTCTCCATGACGCGTGATTATCATCCTCCAGTGCATGCTTGCCCTGTTTTGAACTCGAGAATCAAAACACGTATTCCATCCAAATTTGATCGAAACCACCACCCAAACTTTGTTCCTTATGCCAAATCACATCTTTCTGCCAATTTTCAGCGATTGAATCACACTCTAACCTATTCATTTTGACAATCAAAATTCTGCCAGTTGAAAACTTCATTTCCCTCCAAAACCACAAATTCAAATTGTTGAAGAAGGTGCCCCTTATCCAGAGTGTTGGGGTGCAAATATCAATTGGGGTGGAAATAGTAATTTTTCTGGGTTCCTCCGGGACATTTCTGGGACGCTTCGGGTGCATTTCTGGGGTGCCTACGGTACATTTCTCCGGGGTGTAAAACACTGCTTTTTGAGCCCATTTCGCCGCAAGGGCTTATTTCTCTAAAATTTCCTACAAGAACACAAAATAACACAATAAGTACTTAATCGAGTCTAATAATAAAGAACATTGAGAACAAAATAGACACATAAATGCGTCTATCAAATACCCCCAAACTTATTATTTGCTAGTCCCGAGCAAATCAAAACTACAAAATAAAATAGTGACCGAGTTAATCTCGGGAAGGTTTATCAGAGGTTTACCCACAAAACCTTTACTCCAGACCTAGCTATCTACGCAGAACCTTGGAAGGCACTAAAGAACCTCATTGGTTGGCATACTTATTGCTTATGGGAGGAAGAACCCTGATGCGAAATTCCAATTGATGTACACGAGTTTGTACTCAAGCATACTAAAATTCATATAAGTGACAGAGCTCTACTAAGATAGTTTCACTATGGACATCATACTCGGAGTCAAACTAATCACATGAAAAGATCAAGAAGATGGAAAAAAAAAATGTAGATGGTTGAAAAGTGAAAGGTGTTTCCCATATCTGTCTGAAGGCCTCTGCCAAGATGAGCCTAACCTAAATGACTGAGATACCGGTCTGACTAATATCAACGCACTGGCATATACAAGGGAACCAGCGGTCGATAACCTAAATCTAGATCAACAAACTGGCATATACAAGGGAACCAATGGTTGACTACATAGAATAATAACCTTTTTTCTCGATTTTTTTTTTTTTACTTAACGACATGAGTAGATCTTTTTGATCCAAGCGCATGCTTCTTGTCAGCAGATTACACGATAGTTCCCACGAGTCCTGCATTCCACGCTTGCTTAGGCGACGGAAACAGGGAGAACACATGCATATTGCTATCCAAGTGTTAATATTTATTCCGATTGGTCTAATTTGTCCGGTCTCAACTTTTTTTTATATATATATAGTAACTCAATCACTCTAATTCACCCTAGCAGTGGTAACAACTTGAATCGTGTGCCCCACCTAATCACTTAGAGAAACATAGTTTAAAATGGAAAAAAAATAAAAATAGAAGTGAAAAGGACTCAACGAAATATGGTGAAACTATCATGTTATTTCTAACACCTGAGCTCTGTGCTTTTATGAATAGATTCTTTAGATGTTTCCATCTATTCAGATTGGTTCCTCAACTCCTACGATCAAAATGCTTCCATCCACTTAGATTAGTTAGTGCAATCCTAAATAGGCATAAATTTCTAAGCTCTGGAGTTTATTTATTGCAACTAAAAAGTTTCTCCCATACCCCCAAACTTAAATCTAACATTGTCCTCAATTTTCTAAAGATGAAACTAAAAGCATGAACAAGGAGAAACTGTTACCATTTGAAGCGAAAGAGTTAAGGAAAGATATTACCGTGTTGCATGAAATTGGTTACCTCCCAAGAAGTGCTAAGTTTAAAGTCTTCAGCCAGACTTAAGAAAGGATTAATCAACTCGAACCATAAAGTAACAGTCGAAATAACTGTGGGTCTTCAAAACAAAATAGAGCTGACCAAAGGAAACTACAATAACCCAAGAAAGTGAACAAGAATAACATGCCATTTTCTAGTTTCCTGATTAAGATATTTATATCTAATTGTGGTTCAGGTTCAGGTTCTGTGAAAGGGTCTAAATAAAATACTTTCCTCGGATGCATTTCCTCATAGGTTGGATCCAAATTATTAGGTCCTAGAGTCTGTAAAAACTCAAATAAGAACTTAGAATCACAAAATAATAATAACCTAAATAACTGAGGATCCTCTAAGTCAATCAGGTTTGACTTACATAATTGACCACAGTGAGAGTAGTGGTCATTCTTAAGCAAATGTGTCGATTCTAATTTCCTAAGGCATTTAGGTTTAGTCTCACAACTTAATATTCGACACATTTGAAATCTATATGTTCCCACATTTGGAAGAAAACTATTTTGTGGGAAAACAAAATCAATCTTGGTATTATTTCCTGGGTTAACCACATCAACCAGAGGATGGGTTTCTAACAGTTGAGACTCTTGTTGGATATCATTAGGTTCTGGAAAACGAGTATGAAGATAATCTTGTAAGATTGTTGAGGCATTGATGTCAAGTCCCAAGTGAGGGACCTTACTAAGAGTTAAAGCACATGGAGGATGATACTCACCCCCAAACTTAGAGTTTTCAGTATCTCTAGATAGACTAGTCACAACTTCCCTAATTTGTAGGTCATCAGATTCTTGAAAATGGGCAATTGATTCTTCTAAGTTGTAATATTGCGGTGCATCCTCACTCACCTCTACGAGTTCATCTAAGACTATTGTTTCTAAATCGTATGACTCTAAAACAGTATTCTCAAGATAAAATGGTTCCTCTAAACCTTTATTGGTTTTGTAAACAAGACATACTACATCGTCTGAAACGGGGGTATCTCTAGTCAAATCCCCGTCCTTTTGAATAGGTGAATAATTTTTAAAATTATTAGGATCTGAACCATAAATAATATAATCATTATAAGGCTCAACTGGGGTAACAAATTCCTGATCACTATTCCCACACATTTCCGATTCTTCATCAGCACTATCTTCATCATCATAATATAATTTTTGACATTTAATAATTCTCAATCTTTGTTCCAAACTAAGCGGTCTATTTTTATAATACTTCTCGTAGATCGTTAGAGGCGATTCATCGCTAACCGTTGGAACATCCCAATGTCGTTTCCCTTGCATATATTCACCAAGAGTCATTTTCGAAGACGTCTCTTGATAATGAGAATTTCTACTCATATATTCTCGTAACGTTATCTCAGGTGGCGTCTCCTGAAAAGGATTCATCACCGAGGAAACACAAACTACAGAGAAATTCTACACAATCACAAACAAGGCTGACTCGACCAAATCAAACCTATAAATTCTAGCAAACAAAAAGCATGATGGCTCCACTTAGATTGTTTCTAGACCATCTTCTATCTTTCGAAAGGGAATTCGTTGAAATTTGAGCAAACCCCTCTGGAATCAATCCGAGTCAAAGTAAGTTGAATAGAGGTGAGGGAATCTTAGTGGAGCTTTGATACCCAAGGCCTCACCGCTATCACAAGGCGGCGCAGTCACGCATTCAACTCACAGAATCCATCATGAACTTCGAGGTGTGCTTAAGAAAGTAAACAATATCCTTCGAAATTTTTTCTAATAAGCGCGTTACCCTATCGGTCTCGTTCTAGTCAAGTTTTAAGCTTGGGTTCGCGTTAGGTTTCGTTTTCCTAAGGCGGGCAAGAAGGGAGCGGTGATGAAATCCGAACCCTTATCTTGTATTGGCCAGGCCTTGCCCTTTACTAGGAATTTAAAAACAGTCCAAATTCGTCCTCAATCAATGAATCACCTTAAGGAATACAGTAACTCGCTTACAGGAGATTCCTGAGTGTTTCGATGGACTTACCTCCCGTACCAGACGGGGGATGAACCGTTGAAGTCGACTCGGGCCACGACTCATATGTCATGTACGAACCCGAGGGGCCGAGACGATATAGTAATCGTCGTCCTTCCCTGCAAACAGTTTGTATTTAAGGGTACCCTTCCATAGGGTTTAAAAAAATAAATAAAAATAATGTCCCGATTGTCCAGTCCAAAGAAAAGAAAATAATAATAATAATTACAAAAATAAATAAATGGAAAGTCTCTAAAAAAAAAAATTCTCTCTTTTTCTTTATTTTTTTTGCTTTGTCTTTTTTCCTTCTCTTTTAGCTTTAAGCTTTGATTCCAAGGTCTTTAGTATCCAACTTCAAACCTGTAATACAAAGACACAACCAAAGAGACGTAAAAAGAACAAATGGAATAATAAAAAAAAAACTAAAAATTCTACCTAAGCACAAATCCGCGTCGGCGGCGCCAAAATGATTGATGTTTTTTCTGAGGTTGTAGTAATGAGGATTCGTTTCAGACTTGTGAAGGAAATGGAATTTTTAGATTTATAAAAATATATATACAAAAATATTAACAATGGGCGAGAGTACTGGGACTAAAGATTCGGCCGTTTTTTTTTCATTTTCAAATGGTTCAGAAATTAATTCTAGCAATTATAATTCAAAAACGAAACAAATATTAACTCTAGTTTATTGCCAAGATAGATTTTATAAAATATTACTTGTATTTCTTAAGCATGGCATATCAAAAATCCCTAGGACTAAGCATACTCCATCAAATGAAATCAAAAGTAATTAATTTAAAATCTTAATTCAATTAAAATTAGTGCAAAAAGTAAATAAAAGAATTAATAAAATTACCACATGGATGAAAGTCGACCTCCTCCGTCGTCTCAGTGTTGGGGTTTAACTCATCATGTAGAAAACACACTCAAAATATTTATTTATTGCTCAAATGGTGTTTACAATGAAGAGAAGAAGAGAAAATGGTGTAAAACTGTAATCTGCGACGTACAAAAAGCGTCGCGGAATGAACGATAAAAGACAAGTGCTGCTGCTGTTTAGACATCACTGCGACCCACGGATGTGCGTCTTAGACACTGTTGATAAACGACTGTCCTTGCGACTCCGTTCTTCGTGTTCTTGGTGTTCTTCATCAGCAGCAGCAGCAGCAACAGAGTTTTATCAACTCTTGATTTCCGCTTCTCTGGACCTCCTCTCGACCCCAAACTCTCGACACCCTCTCTAGTAGACCAAAAGAGCCTATTTATACCCAACAACAGCTCCAAATCTCGCCAATAACTCCAATATAATTCTTCATTATGCGGGCAGTGAATAACAATATTTTCCGAATATTTTCTTACCAAACTTGGAATTTCTTGCGTAAACTTCCTCCCTCCACGCTCCAAATCGATTCTTCACGACCCAAAGTGATGCTCGAGCCATTCCACATCATAAGAAAACGTCCATAACTCTCGATGACGCGTGATTATCATCCTCCAGTGCATGCTTGCCCTGTTTTTAACTCGAGAATCAAAACACGTATTCCAGCCAAATTTGATCGAAACCACCACCCAAACTTTGTTCCTTATGCCAAATCACATCTTCTGCCAATTTTCAGCGATTGAATCGCAGTCTAACCCATTCATTTTGATAATCAAAATTCTGCCAGTTGAAAAGTTCATTTCCCACCAAAAACAAAAATTCAAATTGTTGAAGAAGGTGCCCCTTATCCAGAGTGTTGGGGTGCGAATATCAATTGGAGTGGAAATAGTAATTTTTCTGGGTTCCTCCTGGACATTTCTGGGACGCTTCGGGTGCATTTCTGGGGTGCCTACGGTACATTTCTCCGGGGTGTAAAACACTGCTTTTTGATCCCATTTCGCCGCAAGGGCTTATTTCTCTAAAATTTCCTACAAGAACACAAAATAACACAATAAGTACTTAATCGAGTCTAACAATACAGAACATTGAGAACAAAATAGACACATAAATGCGTCTATCAGGCTGGTTTACGGAGGGAAGCGAAGAGAATGTTGAGACCAGAGCAGTTCTATAAGAGTAGTACTTGACTTGTATCAGAAGATGAAAGCTTTGAGAAAGCTAGCAAGAGTTGCCTTTCTGAGTGTTGTATTTCTCCCTGACCAGAAACTTGTGTTTTGGTGGAAATAGGTAAAACCTATTTATACAAGTCCAAGTGAAACGTACTCTGGCCTCGTAAGAAAAAAAAACGAATGAGTTAAATGGGATGAGGTGGTAACGCCTGGTATTGATGGAACTTGATGGAATTGATGTTCCATAATGAAAGAGCGTTTCACCATTACTTCCTGCATTTACTAACCGTTTTATTCTTATTACACCTTCTTGAAACGGGCATTTGTGTATGCCGCACGCTGTAGACCGCCAAACCAAAACCCTAATGAGCATCCCCCAGTTTGTGACATACATTTTGATGTCTCGAGTGTTTTCGTGGAAAACATATAGCATGTCGCTGGTGTTTGATAAGTTAAGATTGATAGACTTGCCTGCTCAGTGGCGACCTTCGACGGTCGAGGTTTTGTACAAGAGGAATCGTGGCCTTTGATGTAGGCGCGACATGCAAAGTGCAAGGGTTGCACGGCATGTGCCAATGGCATGTGTGGCATGCCTCGGCCCTGGGTTGCACGTCGGGTGCAAGTGGAAGTGCCAAAGTGCAAGTGTTGCACGACATGTGCCAGTGGCATGTGTGGTATGCCTTGGGTCTAGGTTGCACGTCGGGTGCAAGTGGAAATGCCAAAGTGCAAGTGTTGTACAACATGTGCTAATGGCGTGTGTGGCGGCTTTGGCACTAGGTTGCACGGCTTGGCATGCCAGGTTTCAAGGGTTGCATGGCATGTACCAATGGCGTGTGTGGTGGTTTTGGCCCTAAGTTTCACGGCTTGGCATGCTTCGGTCACAAAGAGGAGGAGAAAGGATGGTTTAGGGAGGGAAGCGAAGAGAGTATTGAAACCAGAGCAGTTCTGGAAGAGTAGTACTTGACTTGTATCAGAAGATGAAAGCTTTGAGAAAGCTAGCAAGAGTTGTCTTTCTGAGTGGTGTATTTCTCCCTGACCAAAAACTTGTGTTTTGGTGGAAATAGGTAAAACCTATTTATACAAGTCCAAGTGAAACGTACTCTGGTCTCGTAAGAAAAGAAACGGATGAGTTAAATGGGAAGAGGTGGTAACGCCTGGTATTGATGGAATTTGATGGAATTGATGTTCCATAATGAAAGAGCGTTTCACCATTACTTCCTGCATTTACTAACCATTTTATTCTTATTACACCTTCTTGAAACGGGCATTTGTGTATGCCGCACGCTGTAGACCGCCAAACCAAAACCCTAATGAGCATCCCCCAGTTTGTGACATACGTTTTGATGTCTTGAGTGTTTTCGTTGAAAACATGTAGCATGTCGCTGGTGTTTGATAAGTTGAGCTTGAGAGACTTGCCGGCTCAGTGGCGACCTTCGACGGTCGAGGTTTTGTATAAGAGGAATCGTGGCCTTTGATGTAGGCGCGGCATGCAAAGTGCAAGGGTTTCACGGCATGTGCCAATGGCATGTGTGGCATGCCTCGGTCCTGGGTTGCACGTCGGGTGCAAGTGGAAGTACCAAAGTGCAAGTGTTGCACGACATGTGCCAGTGGCATGTGTGGTATGCCTTGGCCCTAGGTTGCACGTTGGGTTGGCATGACATGTGCCAATGGCGTGTGTGGTGGTTTTGGCCCTAGGTTGCACGGCTTGGCATGCCAGGTTGCAAGGGTTGCATGGCATGTACCAATGGCGTGTGTGGTGGTTTTGGCCCTAAGTTGCACGGCTTGGCATGCGAGGTTGCAAGGGTTGCACGACATGTGCCAATGGCGCGTGTGGCGGCTTTGGCCCTAGGTTGCACGACTTGGCATGCCGGGTTGCACGACATGTGCCAATGGTGCGTGTGGCGGCTTTGGCCCTAGGTTGAACGGCTTGGCATGCC